>NC_136910.1:12307237-12539837 GCF_949606895.1 Notothenia rossii
ATCCATAATCATCTGTCAAATCAAGGGTTTAACTGATCATCATCAGTATAAAATCTGTGTGCTCTTTTATTCTACATCCAGTTTTGTATTTTCAGCTGTGCAGAGGATGGCCCTGGCTCACCTGGCCTCCCTAGACATGAGTTCAGTGGACAAAGAGGATTCCTCTTCTGGGGAGGAAGAGGAGGAACGTGAGAAGAAGAGCCAGCAGTCACCCTCAGCTACAGGTAGGGGACAGTATGCCATTTATATCTATTATTGGCATTTCACTCAGTCAGTCATTCCTTATGCTTTTAAATTCCCTTTCTTGTCAGATCCAAGGGAAGAAAGCCAATCACTCAGGGATCAGTGTGCTCAGCTGGACAGTTTGACAGAAGCTGCTGATCTCAGCCTTCACCGCAGTGATGAAGAGGAGGAAAAAGGAGAATGACAAAAGAACAGAGCACCGATGAGACAGAGTGTTAGTTTGGAGCGGACTTGGATAACACACGTGCATGTGGGCCGTGTGTGTGCGTGCATGGGTGTGTGTTGTTTGAGTCTGTGAGAGAGAAAGTATACCAGATCGCATTGAGGAAGGTCAGAATATTAATGAGCAGGGATGAAGAAAAGTGAAATCTGAGACTTTTGAGGCAAATGTAGGCCTTGGGCAACAGAGAAAGCAAGGGGAAAATTCCATTCGGCCAAGGACACTGCGCAGGAAATATGAGAACTGCAAAGAACTGTGGCCATTTCCTCAAGCATTTTCTTTGTTTTAGGTTCAACAGAATTCAACAGAAGTCTTGAGGGGTTGTATTCCCAGAAAACATGTGAAGTACAAGACTTTTATTAACCTCATTCACATCATACAGGTGTACGACGTGATTCTGGTGCTAAAAACACTCACCTCAAAAGAAATTAGAAAGTCGAATGATGTACACAGCCCAAGATAAGATATATAAACAACATATTTTGATTATTTGACAAACATGAAATATTGTATTTAATATGTAGTCAGTCCATAACTGTTTTATGGCCATGGTGAGGGAGGTATTTTAAAGTATGTGTCACACAGTTCAACAAATGAATGTCAGGTCCTCAGGCTATTGCATAACATAATACACATACTATACACTACATGACATGGTATACTACAGTGTGATACGTATACAGTAATATTGGAAAGGCAAACCCTTTTTTGGAATTCAACCAAAAAATTGTTAAAGAAAACCAAACCATTCTTTCAGTTTGCTTTCTTCAACCTTGTAGACATTTGCGTGCAAGGTCAAGGCAGTTAGATTACAGACGATCTTAGCGTAGCCACTCACAGCAGACCAGACTAAATCATATCCGACTAATCCAACTAATCATGATAATGCAGCGCAGTTTTTCCGCTTTGATATTATGAACAGGCTTTTTGTAACACAGAGATTAGGAGGCATGATCCGTTTGGGATGTCAGAGATGATTGGCGGGAACCAAAATTAAACCTATTTTTTCAGAAACTCTGATGAGCATGAAGGTTAATTCTGACCTTGTAAATAAATTGTGTTTGTGTTTGTTGCTAATCAATAAATTACAATGGGTGTTTAAAAGGATTCTGTATGAATGTACAATCATATTTATTTTCTAAAAAAAGAAAGACAAAAGGCCTTTTTTGGCTTTTCAGTAACCAAATAGAGTCAATGAGACAATTCTAAGTTCTTAACCAAGATTACCGTTTTCCCTTTGGAGGGAAATAGACAGTTTATTATCATTATTCACACATTTATTTTCCTTTTTTATGAGAAAAATCTGTGAAACATAACACATTGTTGGTGTATTGCTGATATATCAGAAACAACTCATGTTAACTTCTTATACTTTCAAAATTATATTCTGGGGTGAAGATCTAAATTCGATCATTTTGATCACATGATTTAACAATTAAAGTTGACACCATAGCAAATATTAAGATTAAAACATCGGGCTGCTGACTTAAAGTTTACATTAATATAATGCTGTCAGTCTGAGATAAGAAAACATCATGAAATAAGAACTGCTTTAAAGTCTTTATTCACATATCACAAATTACAAACATGACAGGCAATTCATTAATAGTTCGAAATAGAAGTATATCAAGATAGAAGTATATCAAAATATACAGTTTATAAACAGCGTGGAAAATGCTATGTTATGTCAACAGGTGATTTGTTTAAAACAAGATTTACGCATATTATTCTCAATGCTGCAGTTGCTGTGTTTGAACTGCAGGAGGCAATGTGTAATTAAATTTCTAACTGGGAGCAACCAAAGGGAATATCTCCTGCTTATTCACCCTCAGAAAAGACGTTTTATGGACCAATGAAATAAAATAGAAGGAATCAAAATTATTCATTCACATGTTGTTGTCTTTGAATGTTTTTCCCTCACCCCATACCAAAGTTAAAAGATGTGTTTGTATTATTAATAGCATCACTGATATCCCCATTTTTATTTAAATAATCTGCTGTGCTAAATGATACATTTACAGGTTTAATCTATAATATTTTATCTGGATTCTTCCTCTCACTTTTACTACTGTTTATCCATTTTCCTTTCTCTTACTTTTACTCCTTGATTGCCTTTACAAAAAACACCCCAGACACGTCATCCACTCCCACCCTCATGTCCTGAGGCAGTGTGTAGACCTCCAGCCTGATCAGGGTGTAGCCGCTCTCCTTCAAACTGGCACAGACCTGGGCCTCGTTCAGTGGGACCACAGGGATCCTCACCCCAGGCCCCCCAAAATAGTAACTCTCTCCCAGGGCACCGATGAGCAGGAGATGACCCCTGGTGCGGAGGAGCTTCCCGATGTGGCCCAAGGCCCGGGTGAATGCAGCCAGGTCGGGGCTGACGCTCTCCAGACAGAAGCAGGACACCAGACAGTCGGCCCCTTCTGAAGGGAGGGCGTAGAGGGCCAGAGGCTGAGGGCGGTGCACGTCAACTGGGACGATGTCGGTAATGACCTGACGTAGCTTAGCAGCCTTCTCCGTCCAGGCTGAGGGCCTATAGAGACAATATCAATGATTAGATAAAAACAGCTATTGTAAATGCAGATGTGCAATACAGCATTTATGTAGCATCATTCCTAACAACTCATTCTGCTGAACTGAACATTTGACAGGTAATTCTGTACATTGGACATTCACGGTCCCTGGAGGATGAACCCTATCCATTTTCTCTTGACTTTTCATCGAATGGCAACTAAAATTCAAACCATTTACTTTTCTGGTTAAATATCTACGTGATGATTGTGTACAAAATGTTCATAGTTCCTAAATCATGAATCCTACAGACTTTGAGGGGACAACATATGTTTTCTACAGTGCCACCGTGTGGTGAAATAGAATTATTGAATGGATGGCCATTGAATCTGGTGCACACATTCATGTCTCCATCAGGATGAATTATAATCTGTTTGGTAATCCCCTGACCTTTCATCAAGCATTATCAACAGGTTTGTTTGTTTGTAGCCTTTATTTAACCAGGTAAAATCCCATTGTATATCCTACACAAAGGATATTCTCCTCACTCTCAGCTGTATGTTTGACTTGTATTATTGATACAGTATATAGTCAGAGTACACAGATGAATTATTGCTTATTGAAAACAAATCTTGTGACCCTGAGGAAGCAGACTGATTCATCTTTGGCACAAGGAAAGACAAATTGAATAAAATAATAATGCTATTAATTTTTGTAAAAAAAATCAATTGATTCTCATTATTAATTTTTCCCCATAAAGATAACTTTTTCTCTCTCTCAAGGACTGTACACTTAAGTCCTTGCCTGATGATCAAACTAGTCTAAAAACTACATTTCTTGGTGAGAGATATTCCTAGAAACCTTGAGCCTTCGAACAGGGTGAAAAGGTGTTTGGTTGTACCTTCGTCCCTCCAGCTTACAGACGTGCTGCAGGTAGGGCGTCCAGTCCAGGTTGCAGTCTCCCTCGTCCTCCAGCCAGCCCCTCAGCTCCTGCCTGTTGACCTCCAGGAAGTCTGTGAGGAGCACCTTGTTGAAAACCTCACAGCCGCTCAGCACCTGGTACAGAGTGGGACCTGAACCTATGTCCACCAGCAGCTCACCTCTCACATCACCTAGATATTTAAAAGAGGGAAACTGATCGTGATTTCTTTACTAAAAAAATACTTGATGCAGTCTCTTATTTAGAAATCACTCCAAGCACTCAAATCAACAATTATGTGCCAGGTTTTATCTGGAAAAGTTTGGAAAGCATTTTCACAGACAGAATACTATGTTTTTAGATTTCAGTTGAACGAAATTGTTTGTACTCAAAAAAGGTCAGCATCTCGAACATGTGTTGAGTAACCTATAAAATATGTATTTATTTATACAGAAGATATTGTTGTGAAACTTAATATATTGTATTTGTATTGTTTTATTAGTACACCTCTTTTAAAATACACCAGTAGCTTACATTTATCATAGCATTTTTAAATCAGCCAATATGTTGATCTCCATTTTGTGTGTTTTGATATTTCACATTCCCCATCACCCCGTCTCCTTACCTTCAGTGAAGGCTCTGTGCAGGCATGCCAGTTTCCACGGCACAATGCTATCCTTTCTCTCAAAATCAGCCCGTGGTGGAGTGTAGTTATACTGCAGATACGCAGCAGGATCAAATCCCTGGTAGCAGGCTGCCATGGCTGCTACTCCATTCACTTTTCCCTTTCCTTCCATCCTTGTGTGTCCTTTGTGACTCTATCACGTCCGTTTAGTGATCAGCCTTTAGGTGCACCTCTACCACATTCAGCCTCCTTATATATTTTGTGTTTGTGGGTGTTCTCTGTGTCATTTGATGTGTGTCAATGCTTTGGGCTACTCTGAGTATCATGGGCAGAGATAGAGATCCTGTTTTTGGGCCCGTGTTGCTGCCTGATAGCATTTGTTTTGTTCAAGTTCCCCGCCCTGAGGCGCTGATACCATCAGACCAGGGGGGCTTCCTCCAACAATAGAGCCACTAATGGACTCCTCACATGGCTTCCAGGTCTTCCACCCACCTTTCAGAGGTCCGCCATATCTCCACAATCACTCTAAAGGGCATTTAACGTGCAAAAGATAGACCAGTTTCATCTCAGGCAACCTTGTTTGAAAGACACAAACAGATCTGTCTCCATGTCCTTTTGGCCATTTGACTTTGATGATGTTCATTACAGAGTGGCAGAGAGATGGGGAATGGTGAGCATAGTAGGAGCAAAGGAGAGGAACAGTCTCATGTTGACAGGCGAAAGTAGATGATTTCAAAATGAGAGGTTGTTGTGGAAGCTGTTATTATTTTGTGTCAATATATTCCAAAATAAAAAAGGTTTCACTAAGAAAATCAACAAGTAGCAATTTGTTAGAGGAAGGACACAAAATACATGTTTGAGTAAAATGCAAATTTAAAAATACATTTGTTATAGAAAACCTTGACAAACAGAGTTGCAGAACTTTTTGGGGATTTAACATGTATTTAATTAGTCAGCATTTATTTATTTTGTAAGTACATATGTACATTATGGAGACACATTTAAAGTTTAGGTTTATAGAAAATCTTCTTACTTCACAGTAGATGTTCAGTATTATGTTTTTTTCTGTAACAGGGAATGGGACAATTTATTTGTATCACTCAATTCAAATTACTTGGTGAATTTTTAAACCACTAGCCACAGTGGCCAGCTGACTCAACAGTGAGCTTCATCCCCTGATTGAATTAATTTTCCGTCTATCCCTAGCATATCCCGTAGCAGCAGCTGAACCAATGTGGAATGGAGCCATGTAGAAATAAAACGTATTCTGCCCAGGAGTCTCTTAACACCTCGCTCATCCCTGGCAGCTGAACCAGAATCAAGAATGCACACACACACATAAACAAAGACACACACACCCTGACCCTCTTCAGACAACCAAAATATTACAATGTCAAAGGGAGATGAGATATTTTGGATGTGGATTTCTGCACGGGGATCTATTTTTAATTAGAATATTTGGAGATTAGAACTAGAGTCAGACTGGGTAAAGGGGGTCGAGAGTTTTCCTTTCCCGGGGAATGCAAATGTAAAGAATGCTAAAATCTCCCTGGCCACACCTCTGTGTCTGCAAACAGTCAGTGTTTATGTTTTTGGACAGGAATTTGATAATAAAAGCTGGGATAATTTCTATTTGCATATAGAAATAATGAAGCAGCCTACATTTAAAAACGTAGGCATATTATATATTTTCGTCTAACTAATATATGAAGTACTTAGCTGTTGAAATCCTCAAATGTATTCATTGATGTTGAGATTAACAGAAAAGTCCATTCGAGTCCATATTAAATACATGGAAGATTTATTTTTAATCTCGTAATTTCTTCAACTGTACACATTGCTATAACAAAATCTATGCTTATGCTAATCTTGACATAAATATAAGGAAATTCTACTGTCATTATAAAGTGAAATCTCTGTGTAACAGTAAAAACGAATTTCCTTTCACATCACTAAAAAATGTAACATATTACATAAACATTTTGATTATTTTTAAATGACATAATTCAGCCAACAAAACAATTTATACTACAACAAGAATATTGTATTGTATACATAGTAATTATTCAAACTGAAAACTATAATACAGTAGTATACTATAATTCTTTGTTAAAATATTGAACATGTTTTCATCTTTCCAACAGTCTTCCTCTCATTTGCCTCTCAAGCAGAGCTCTTTGCTCCTTTGCTTGCACATGACATGAGCTTGTTGCAACTTCGGCCCCATGGCACCAGAAAGGAACCGCTGGAGGAGCCTCTTGGCCTCCCCGTGTTTTTCTGAGCGTTCTGCCTCCATCACAATTGGCCTGGAAGAGATTTTGTTTATAAAATCTATATTTCTTTCACAGCATGTTAGTTTATTATAGTCACAAACATGCCAGTTAAACTGTGTGAAACTGTTGATGTGGAGAAGAATGTCAGTAACCTCTGCTGATGCTGTGGCACGATGGTGAAGCTGTGCCAGTGAGCCATGTATCTCTGTCCTCTCTGCCAGTCCTCTTCCAGGACGCTGCACTCCAGCTCCGCTCTACCTGCACCAGCCGCACTGCACATCCCTGCTGCCTCCAACCAAACCCACCTCCAATCCTTTCTGGATTACCGTCTGGATAAAAGAGATCAGATTAAATGTATAGGCAGAAATTTGCACCATGTGTATTGCTTCTAAATGAAGGATATAGCAACATTTGAAGTTCTTTTCACATCCACACATCCATACTTTTATTTTACACACAAATGAATATACAAATAACTGAGAACAGAAAAATATGGAACTCTAGCTCAAAGGTTATGTATGATTAACATACTACTGTTCAGCTTAACTGGGTATAATGTTGCAACATTAGTTTTTGCAAAGTTAGTGCTTATTAATAAATGACTCCATGCAGTTTGCTTACATCCTTATTTGGTATGATTGTCAACTTTTAAATAGTTTTTCTCTTGTTTTCTGGTGTTTTGTGCTGAAAGAAAATGTACCTTGGGGCTAAAAATCATCTTGTTCTCTAATCTAATTTAATACTCATTATGTTTTATGTCAAATCACACAAAATGCATTTTGTTGCATTTCAATGGTTTAGGGTAAATACAAAGTATTAAAAACATTATTGTGAGAAATAAAGGAATCCAAATGTTTGAATAGTTCAACAGCAACAAACCTTTCTTTTACTCACTTGTTATTGCTACTTTTCTGTTAACCTCTGGAAGATCTTCCCTTTGACGTTTGACTTGTTCAGAACTTTTCCTTTGTTAGATTCTAATCCCTCATGGAAAGAGTGCAGCTCGTCTGAACTGCCAACTGGTCAGCTAGGGTGTGTGGGGTGAGTATTAAGAGGGGTTTTATAGTTGTGTTGCTGCTGCTATTTTAGACCGGCTCTGCTACGAACGAGTCATGCTGATATTAGCAACAATAAACATAGTGGCACTTGGTCCATGGAGATGATTAGCAGAGGCACGATGAATACACACACACACACGCACACACGCACACACGCACAAACACACACACACACACACACACACACACACACACACAAACACACACACACACACACAAAGACCACACACACACAAACACACACACACACACACACACACACACACACACACACACACACACACACACACACACTCAACACAATTAGTAGATTAGTGAAGCCAGGAGTAAGGTAAGGGTCAGTTCCTTCCCCTGAGTTAGATGGACAGATAATAGAGTGATGAGGAGGAGGAGGAACACAACATAACAGATAAAGGGCAGCAGTAGACAACAGAGTAAAGAACAGGACAGATATAATGGAATAATACACATTTAGCCAGAGCTACAGGAGCCAATTTGGTTATCTATCATCCTAGGGGCAGTGGAAGTCCCACAGTGTCAGTCAAGTCTGCTTTGGGTTACTTTTTATTCCCAGCATGATAGTGCAGGTAAAGAAACTTTCATTTCTATGATCATGTGATCTCTCCATCACATGGTGCAAATGAAAGGTGCACAAGGTAGCCTAATGGTTAGGAAAGTTGGTTCCTCCTAAAACAGTGTTTAAAAGAAATTAGTTTCAGATTGATGAACTGAGAATAATTACAGATGAAGATTAAAAAACGTTACGGAAAACGTATGGTTTTAAACTGTGATGGCTCTGTGCGCCTATGTTATGCATAGCAGGCCCGGCTCCAGTATGAAATGACTGAGGGGGCTGTTAAAAAATCAGAGGGGCGACTTTTTTTTCACAACAATGAAAAATACTGGCAATGTCATAAATTGACACACCAAGCTTTTTTCCTTCTCGCTGCTCTACAATCTCTTTGCTTCCTTATTTTTATTCTGGATTTACCGCTCTTTATTCTGTTCCTCTGATCTTTAATAATACATAGTACATTATCAGATTGCTGCACTTTGGTTAACAGACTAACATTGATTTGAATGTATATATTGATTTCCTCAATGTATAAATTGACAGGCTCTGTGATTATACCAT
This sequence comes from Notothenia rossii, assembly GCF_949606895.1. Taxonomy (NCBI): domain Eukaryota; kingdom Metazoa; phylum Chordata; class Actinopteri; order Perciformes; family Nototheniidae; genus Notothenia; species Notothenia rossii. The sequence goes on from NC_136910.1 coordinate 12,316,225, forward strand.
AACCTTTTCTCCTCTATCCCTTAACTCATCTTCCTATCCGATTTACTTACTTACTATCTACTGTATATCAGGATTAAAGAACAATTAATCTGGTTGATTTTTTTATTTTCAGGATTGAATGTTCAAACCAAGGCCTAAAACCTGGCATTTCATAAGAAAGTGAATAATATATAAAGAAACTGTAATATAAGATAAAATACTAAACCAAATGGACAGACACAGATTACAAATAAAGTCCCCTGGTTTGTCTCTAGAGTCTAACTCCCATGAGAAAAATCAGATCAATGTTCCACAATCCGCCACTAGATGTCGCTAATTGTACCGATACGGTTTATATAATAAATAGCTATTATTATTATTATTATGATTATAGTAAAAGGGCTCGCTTTGGCAAAAGCCTGATCCATACAGGCAGCCCTATATAATAACAAGTAACCATCATGTGTGGTGCTATCTGTAGTTGTCTTATTTGTCCCCTTGGGACAATACATCTAATCTAAACTAATTTAATATTCAATCCCACACTTGGCCATTGAGAACATCAATTCGTAACTTACCTCGTTTAAAGCACTTTTGTTGTAATACTCTGGATTTAGTTGTCACTACTAGCCGAGTTTATTTTGTCCAATATTTGAGAGACAGCAAGCGCATTTCGTGGCATCTGCGGGCAGTGGCAAGTACTTCCGGCATCTGCCACGGAGGCCGCTACTCCGTGGTATCTGTGGCAAGTATATGCCACAGATGCCACAACCATGCCACAACTTGCCGTGGCAAGTATATGCCACAACTTGCCGTGGCAAGTATATGCCACAACTTGCCGTGGCAAGTAAATGCCACAAGTTAAGAGTTAAGAGAAGGTTTACGGTAGCCGCCACTCGCCTTCCGTGGCAAATGCTGATATTTAAACCTGTATTTATCGCGTAAAATGTCGCTGTTTTGGCATGACTTTATCGGACTTATCTGTACACAAGACTGATGATCTGTTACTGATGGTCCGATCATATTTTTTAAAAAGATTAAACATTATATGTTCTATAGATTTTACTTGGAGAACGTGGTTTGTTAAAATAAATAAACGTGCTATTTTTATGATAATACTCAAGATATATTATTAGTAAGTTGACATAAAGATCTAACATTGTTGACCAGAGGTGGGAAATAGGCCAACTTGTATACTCAAGCACTGTACTTGTGATTTAGAAATAGCCTACTTGTACTTTAGTTGAGTATGTAAATGGTATGTTACGTAGTAGGTTATTTACCCCACTACAATTCAGAGGTAAATTGTGTAATTGTAGCCTACTGCCCTACATTTATATATATACGCTACCTTTAGTTACTTACTACGGATTCTGATTAATGATGATACATATAATCAAGTCTTAAATCAGACTTTATAGTTACTCCTGGAGTAAATTCACAAGATACCCTACTACAGTATACAAAGTCATTAAAACTAGCTGCACCTTTACCAGCTTTGAGAACACTTTCATGATCAATCATTATAATGAAAACATGTAATATGCACTTTAAGTATATTGTTATGCTAATCATTTTGCGCTTTTACTTGAGTAACATTTTAATGCATGACTTTTACTTGTAACAGAGTATTCCAACATTTAGGTTGGCTACTTCTACTTTTACTTCACACTAGAACCGCCAGGGGTCGCTGTATAGCCTACCTAAAACCACCAACGTGTCAAATGAACGAATGCATTGGATTTCAAGGTACAATGTTATTTTATTTATCATACTAGAACACTACTCGCCGTGGCATGTGCCTTGGCATTTGTGGCATCTCCCACAGAGGCCACTACTCTGTGGCATCTGTGGCAAGTATATGCCACAGATGCCACAACTTGCCGTGGCAAGTATATGCCACAACTTGCCGTGGCAAGTAAATGCCACAGATGCCACAACTTGCCGTGGCAAGCATATGCCACAACTTGCCGTGGCAAGTATATGCCACAACTTGCCGTGGCATTTGCGCATGCTGAATGGGAGTTGCCACAAGATGCCAGAGTTAAGAGAAGTTTTACGGTAGCTGCCACTCGCCTTCCGTGGCAAATGCTGATATTTAAACTCGTATTTATCGTGTAAAATGTCGCTGGACTATCACAGGACTGATGTGCGATCTCTATTTTTCAAAAAGATAATAAATTATCATTTATATTCAATTTTACTTGGAATAGCCTACTTGGTTTGCTAAAAATAAACAAACGTGCTATATATATGATAGTAGGCTAAACATAGGCCTATATTGTAAAAAAAAAAAGAAATATTGGCAAGTGAGCGTTGCAACGCAAGACCTTGGCAATTGTCGCTTCTTGAGGGGAGTTTCCACTGCTTGCTACGATAACCAGGTGTATTGTTACTAGTAAAGACAAATAATTAAAAAATAAATATCTGTATTAACACAGCAACGTGTACAATGGTGTTATTAGACTTGGCTACAGACTTAGGGCAGCTGTAACTGATTGCAGTTGCCACTGCTAGTGAGATGCTAAGATTTATATTTTATAAATGAAGCAAAGGACAGTTATATTTGATTGTACACATGTATAAATGTGTTATTTTAAATCCAGGCATATGTACTTAATTTGTATTATTTTCGTTGTTAATAAACAGATTAATGTCATTGTATCTGTTTTGTTGTTTAATATTTTAATTCTGGTTGAACATTTTTATTTAAATGCTTCAGATTATTCTTATTAGATATTGATATCAGTGAATCTAAACAAACCATGTTATTCCGTTAAGACAATCATGACAGTATATTAAAAATCGAGACACAATGCATGCTTTTTTATCCACCCTTTTATTGCGTTTTGAAACTGGCGAACAATTTTTGTTCGAGTTCTTGACAGAACGCTGAGTCATGCTCATCCGTCTCCCCTTGCCAGCTTTTCAGTGCTTGTAGGCTTTGCGCTTGGTTGTCCTTATCCTTATAGCACAAGTAGGCTATTTCTAAATCACAAGTACAGTAGGCTACTTGAGTATACAAGTTAGCCTATTTCCCACCTCTGGTCAACAATGTTAGATCTTTATGTCAACTTACTAATAATATATCTTGAGTATTATCATAAAAATAGCACGTTTATTTATTTTAACAAACCACGTTCTCCAAGTAAAATCTATAGAACATATAATGTTTAATCTTTTTGAAAAATAGAGATTGGACCATCAGTAACAGATCATCAGTCTTGTGTAGAGATCAGCCGAAAAAGTCATGCCAAAACAGCGACATTTTACGCGATAAATACGGGTTTAAATATCAGCATTTGCCACGGAAGGCGAGAGGCAGCTACCATAAACCTTCTCTTAACTTGTGGCATTTACTTGCCACGGCAAGTTGTGGCATATACTTGCCACGGCAAGTTGTGGCATGGTTTTGGCATATAGTTGCCACGGCAAGTTGTGGCATATACTTGCCACAGATACCACGGAGTAGCGGCCTCTGTGGCAGATGCCGGAAGTACTTGCCACTGCCTGCAGATGCCACGAAATGAGCCAGGCCCTACTGCAATATTTCGCAGGGGCAGTTACATTGAATTAGAAGTAGAAGAAGAAAAAGAAGAAGAAGAAAAAGCAGGTAGAAGAAGAAGTAGTAGAAGAAGAAATACGCTAACGCTACAAAAAGGCACAACACTGTTACTCTGTTTTTACTGACATGTAACATTTTATTTCACCTTGCTCTATGTTTTTTAACGCACATTCAAAAACGGGAACATTTTCGGGAGTTTCAACTGGGTACGGCCACCGAAAACGGGGACTTTGCCCGGAAAACGGAGATGTTTTGGTCACCCATCCGACTGTGTTTACAGTAGCACACAGGCTAACATTAAGACTACAAGCTCACTTGGGGTTGAGGCTTTTTTACACATTGCTTGACTGCCTGCCCACATATCTGATCCAAACATAGTAACGTGTATTGGGGGAAATCATTATTTAAAGTTATTTTATAATTGTGACATTTATTGTACTTTTTGATGGATGAATGATGCTCAAAGTGAGGGGGCAAAGAATACAACTGAGGGGGCAATGCCCCCTTTTGCCCCCTCGTGGCGCCGGGCCCGCATAGTCTAAATAAAACATAGAGGGTTACAGGGTCACGTAAATGGATACATACTAGGCTACTATTAGATATGAGATTGTGGTTTATAATATTCTTTATCGGACAGTTATATGGACTTGAATAAAAAGAAAAAATAACTTATTTAATTAATAGGTTATAAAAAAGATCAAGTTATCTGTGTTTTAAAAAATAAATGATGATGCCTTTATGTTGAAAGTGACTCGGGTTTGAGTCCAGCATGAACTTTTTTTGTTATTTTCATGTCGATGCACACTGAATATTATGTATGAATAGAGGATTCCTAATATTGTTTGCCGACACCAATATGACCCATCAGCATTTTAAAGTCTATAACTATTCCTGCACATGCAGCAATGACATTTCTGCTGCTATCTTTGCAAAACGAGTTAACAGTCACATCTTATCTGGACGAGTGCTGCAGAATACTGTTTCTATAAGGGATAAATGTGTGTGTAGTCTTTCTTAACATGATCGCTGGTAGATAGCCAAAGAAGTCGTAACACAGTTTAACCTGGGCGGATCCCATTTTTCCCTGGGCGGATGTTTACCTGAGAGGATCACAGTTTACATTTCACAGTTGAAGACTTCTCCACGCTGCTTTCAAACTCTGAGTAAACAACGTACGCTTCACTTGGAGGCTGTCTGAAGGTGTACACAGGTCTCAGATGGACTTGGTATCACATTAAGAACGATATTCAATAATAAGTCTGTCAACAATAGCTGGTTTAAATGATTTATTGGAGCTCGCAACGTTTTGAACAGACATCCCCAGTCAACTCGTTTTTCTTTTTGTAGTCCCCGCTGTTCGCGTTCGGATATCTCCATCGTAACCACAACCTCACATACTGGTACTGAATGTGCATCAACGTCTTCCTACCGAGCCAAATATACCAAAATATGTATGTAAACGACAGAAGAAGCGATCGAAAATCACGCCAGTTGATCGGGAAACCAGTTAACGAGGGAACCAGTTAATCCGGAACACCGGCTATTACGCCACTTCTTGCCACTACCTCTCCAATTTACGATACTTTTCGGTTGTAAAACAAAATGTGTTTTGAATGTCAACACGAAAAATACTGACAACATTTGCTGTGAGTCCTCAAGTTGCAAATGTGTTTACCGACAATGTGGAAACACCGCCGTTTTTAACTTAAACAGCAGTGACCGTTTCATCAACAGGCAGCTTCAGGGGAGGAGCGTGCACATGCAGAGCCCACCTCTGCTCAAGTATTTGTATGATAAACGCAGAAATAACGGGTTAAATAAGATGAACAAAACTCAATAGAAGACGTTAAACAGGGTTAGCACAAACACAGGACAAGCCAAACAGGGATTTCTGGAATTCAGGTAAGAACTAACGCTTTTCCACCACTTTAGCATCTAGGGAACAAGTATGGATAATAAAGTTTTGACTGTAAATTTCAATACAATGCATCACTTTTATGTTGCAATTTACACATACTACTAACTTCTATTTACTCTCTTTAATAACACCACGGTTGAATGTGTTTTATACTGATGTGTTTTGCATTTCTCACTCTCTGTAATGCACCTGTCACAGTAAAGACACTACACTGACCATGCTGCTACGAAGGCTGACTCTGTGTTCTAGGAACCATTTGGATTACCGGAGAAGAGTATGTGGGTTTCTCACCAGACCACTGACACAAGGCAAGCCATGCTGCACAGCTACTCTGTGACACACGTAATCCCATGTAAACACTGTATTTGATGTCTGTTTTCAGTCATCCAGCATCCTGGATGACAGAAAAGTCAAACAACAAACTTGCAACCCCAGATCTTTTGATACAAGTAGATTATGTATGCTCATATAAATGCTCTTTCGTTGCAAAAACATCTGGATTATTGTCAGGTTATTAAAGTATTCTGATATGTGATTAATCATAAGTACTTTTTAAAGCAAAAATAGCAAACATGTTCTAGTTCTAGCATTAGGTCTGGGGATGTATGCATTACTTTAATTTATGTGAAAGTTAACTGAATTCTGAGTGATGCTAACAACACTTTTTATTAATCATCTTTTGGTTTAGTCACCTATGATTTAATTATTTCACACTTTTCTTACATTATTCAGACCCAACAATTTGTTGATGTATTGAAACATCAACAGATTATTCAATTAAAAAAAAAATGTTTTTAGTTGCAGGCCTTAAACTAAAACAGTTTTGATTATCAAGTATTTTTCTGTTTTATATACTGTAAGAAAAAAAAGGGGGGGTTTAGACTTGCTCTCACAAAACAAGCAATTTGCAGAGGTCTTCTGAGCCTCAGGGATGGCCATTTTTATTGATGTATTCTTTCACATAATCAGACTAATCAATAATGTGAATAATTATTTTCAGATTTATAATGCTTTTGCTTGCGAATGTGTCAGTCTCTTGTTTTTCTGAAAGTACACAATATTAATGTGTATTGTGTTATGTCAAAATAGTCAAAAGTGTCTGTTGGCAGATGTGGTGAATTTTAAAGTGCTCCTTGTAAACATGATGTAACACACTGTGCAAACGTTGACTGGGATATTGTGTTTGCAGAGAGATTTCAGATCTACTTTAGTCTGAACAAGATGTCAGGATCTCTCTGTCCCTCTCTCTCTCTGTGTCTCTCGCGCTTCATTGGTAAAGAGAGATTTGTAATGTCAGCACAGGCTATTCTGCCTGCCCTGCTGATGTGGCAGTTTGAAGGCTGTGATTATCCGTTTCCCACGTTACAGATGAATGAAGGGGAGGGCTTTACTGTGTTTGTCTCAGTCATGGAATTGTATAGTGATGAAATCAAATATAAAGCTATAGTAATACACTGTTACATCCAATTAATTAATAACAGTCCTATCTGGAGTTCTCCTGAATGATTAGTCTATGTAGCTATTATTTCTTCTCATGCATACTTCATACTACTCCTGCTTCCGTTATTTTTCTTAAACACTTCCTTTTCAACATTCAAGTAAAAATAACTTCTTGTCCTTTTATACAGTTCCCAAGGAGAGGGCTCATGGGAGCTCCTTTGCACACCGCGGGGAGCTGCGCCAGGCCAAGAGGATCGTGGTGAAGCTGGGCAGTGCTGTGGTCACCCGTGGGGATGAATGTGGACTGGCTCTCGGGAGGCTAGCCTCCATTGTGGAGCAGGTGGGAAGACAAATAAACCAGTATAGTAAAAACATACGTTTAAAGTTCTGAATAACTTCCAAGACAATTCTCCTACTTAAATAACAATGTTTATTGTCAACCTACTTATGTCAAGTCATGCAAATAGTTTTATTTTCCTCGGTATTGGAATATTTTACCACAACAGTACAATGGGTCAATTTAATTTAGGTGTAATTGAATAAAAATGCCATGTTACTCTACCACACATGCTTTGAAGTAACTGTTCTTGATTTCTGCAAGTATAATCCCATTGACCCCATGGTATTTGGGTGGGGTAAAATAAGACAAGTCTTGACATTTAAAACTAATACCAAATAATATCATGGCTAGTTATCACAAGTGGTAGGTAAGAAAACATGATTTCTTGTTGTAATTTTGTTGAACCAACATTTTAAGGCTGCCTCCTTTGAGCATGAATATGAAAACAAGTGAGCCCGGCTGTTGTCTATTTCCTAATTGGGTGAATCGGACTGCAGGTGGCCATGCTGCAGAATCAAGGCAGGGAGATGATGATTGTCACCAGTGGAGCGGTGGCCTTTGGCAAGCAAAGATTAAGACATGAGATCCTGCTGTCCCAGAGCGTCCGGCAGGCGCTGCACTCGGGACACAGTCAGCTCAATGACATGGTAGGAAAAGGTAGAGGAATGTGTTTAGGCTTCAAGTAATTATAAAGTATTTCCCTTACGGTTTTACATTTTTGAAACTAACAAGGATGTTCATTATATATTCAGTTGTTTGTTTTATTAAATGTCAGAAAATTCTCAAAAATATTGACCAAGGTGACAGAAAATGTTCAAATAAGAGGCTAGAATCAGATTTTTTCAGTTGGCATTGTATTTAATACTTGACAACTAATCAAAGCATCTTTGCAACTCTAGTTGAAGGCTTAATCTGTTTACTCAGAAAATCTATGTAACCATTTACTGCCTTTTGCGGCAGTTGGTGCCGGTACTGGAGGCCCGGGCCTGTGCTGCTGCTGGACAGAGTGGGCTGATGGCGCTGTATGAGGCCATGTTCACCCAATACAGCACCTGCACCGCACAGGTAAAATAATGACTTGAAATAATGATCAAGAAACATATTACAGTGTCATATTTGATCTCTCTCACTCACTGCTTTCTGTTAACTCTGCTGTCAGGTCCTGGTTACAAATCTGGATTTCCATGATGACCAAAAGAGGCAGAATCTGAACAGTACGCTGCAGGAGCTGCTGCGCATGAACATCGTGCCCATCATCAACACCAACGACGCTGTGGTGCCACCGCCGGAGCCCAACAGCGACCTGCAGGGGGTAAATGTGGCTACAGACAGCATGGGGGGGGGGGGGTACGCAGCGGAGGAGACGATGATGATAAAGTGTAGACCGTCACTGTTCATTAGCAGCAGTGTTTTTCTTTCATCCTCACACGATGAAACACCTCAGCCAGCCGGCCTCACCTAAGCAGCTCTGCCCTCAACCATGAAGGCACAAGCATGATGGGAGGGATGGCAGTGCATGCTGTCACTGGAGAGGTAGTGCTGTCAGAGGGGGGCCGGGGCTAACTTCTGTAGGTAGACCCTTCTTTACCTGCAGAAATCACTAACACATCTTTTCCTTGGATAATTCTGCCTCGCTCTCTCTCTTTAAACCGGATTTATTGACATAAAAGAGACTATTTTATGAAAATCTATAATAGGTTTGCATATCATTTTTACTGAACTTATCCCCTGCATGTATATTTAAACTTGCATGGACTTAATTTGGCTGTTTCTCTGAAGTATTTAGTTCATTATGCAAAAAAAGGTTTGAACCCATGCTCAATGAATGGACCTCTTGTTGAAAAAATTAATTTCTCCCTTTCAGTGTTGCAAGCAAAGTGTTGGTTCTGTCACAAGGACTGTTTTGCACTGTTTAGAAGGTCTTTATACATGTATTTGTGTTTATCAGCCAGACTATAACCTTTAAGAAAAGGTTGTTTGCAGATGGCTTTCTGTCTTCAGGAGCTTACTTCAGCACTTTTCTGGCTCTGTAGGTGATCAGCATTAAGGACAACGACAGTCTGGCGGCACGGCTAGCTGTGGAGATGAAGGCTGACCTCCTCATCTTGCTGTCTGACGTGGAAGGTATGTGAGTTACCACAACAACAGTATGGGTCAGCTGTTAGGTAACAACACCATCTGTCTGCACTCTTCACTGGGAACCCCCCCCCCCCCACTCCTAACAGGGTCAACTGAGAGTCATAGAGAGACAAACACACACCTTCTGCCTACATGTTTGAAATTGATGCTGATGGGGTTGCCACGAGGTGTGTGTGCATGTGAGTGTGACATGGCTGAGGATCCGTTCAGTATAAATTGAGAAGATAAAAAAAAAAATACTGAGAATCATTTTAGCCAACTATTTATAATCAGTTTGTTTGTTTTCAGGATTGTACGTGCTTTGTTGTGCATTTTGATACCAAGTTGTAGGCTGATAGTTTGTGTAACAATTGTAAATGTCTTAGGACTGTACGACAGCCCCCCTGGGACAGATGACGCCAAGCTCCTTGACATCTTCTACCCTGGGGACCAGCACACCATCGCATATGGCACAAAGTCCAGAGTTGGGATTGGAGGCATGGAGGCCAAGGTATGGTGTCAAAGACTGTGTTGAAAACTCTATTATTTTCATTCAACTTTAAAGACTCAGTAAAAAGTCTCAGTGGGAATTCATCAGATGGGCAAGCTATAAGCCAGTGATGTCACACTCTTCTTCTTTCTGGCTTGTGATATTTTTAACAAAATATATTTGTAGTTTGGGCTCTATATCACATTCAGATGTTGAGATGCTGGCAGTTCCACCAAAGAGACAGTCCCCCTCTATCTTTTCCCCAGTTTAATTTACATAGCCGTTCAAATGATAAAATATTCCCCAACATAAGCAAATGTTGTTATATTTCCGTAGCATGAAAAACAGATTTGTGTAGGAGAACTCCTTTCTACTTTCCTCTCCATCCATCATCTCACAACCCTTCAGATTTGTCTTGTGGAACTTTTGAGGGGCCCAACCCTTGGTTTTGGAATCACTGGACTACACTTAATAGTAACATTTGAATCTAGTCCCCTCATAGGATATCAATGATACATCTTTTTTTTAGAGAGACCTTATTTCAGATTGTGTCTTGCTTTCTGCAGGTCAAGGCTGCCCTGTGGGCTCTGCAAGGTGGCACCTCAGTGGTCATCGCCAACGGCACCCACCCTAAAGTAACGGGTCATGTGATCACTGACATTGTGGAGGGCAAGAAGGTGGGAACCTTCTTCTCCGAGATTAAACCTGCAGGTCAGTTCACTAGGGCTGCATGCTTTCTCTACCAACAACTTATCACATTTGTAGCAATCCTGCATTACATTTGTATGAAATGAAACAATTTGTAAACTAAATTAAGTTATAATCTGGCGGTATAGTTGATAAACTTGAAGTCTGTCCCTGACCCTTCACCAGGCCCAGCTCTGGAGCATCAGACACAAGTGGCACGTAACTCTGGAAGAACGCTGGCATCTCTGCACCCAGACAAGGTGCCACAATGTCTTAATAATGCCCATTGTTGTGTTCTTGTCAGTTGTGTTTATGGGTGATAGTTTAAATAACATCTTACTATATATTATGCACACCTAAAAGAATAGGCCTAATCTTACCTTTTATCCGATACAGAGAAACACTGACCTCTTGTGGATAGATGTGCTCATCCTGCCTGTGTTTTGTTGCCTGTTGTCAGAGGAGTGAGATCATCTGCCTTCTAGCGGAGCTGTTGACTGAAAGACAGGAAGAGATTCTGGCTGCCAATAAAATGGACATGGACCTGGCTGTGAATACAGGTAACAGAAGCCCACAAGAAGTCATTTAGCCGAGTTTGCAGATGATGAAGCTTCATAGTACCTATACATACTTTTTCAGCAGACTCCCATTTTCCTATTAATGTTAGGGCTGGCAGCCTGGCACTATAAGAGTATTATTGCGATATCTATAAGACATTTAAAAAATGAATAATTATCATTCTGTCAGTCCATTTCATATTTGGCTTTGTTTTGCATTGTGTCTTTTTTCTTTTAAAAAATGAATTGCAATCAAAATAAGTGTAGTGAGGTGACGAAAGAGTCTTTAACCATAACATACATTATTTCGGGGCTGGTTTATGTACACAATATTCTCATATGTATGTTATTAACATGATATACTACACCCCTTTCATTGTGTATATTGTTTTCAAATGTTATGAACAAAATGAAAATCTGATTTTGTTAACTTTTTCTGTGGACAGTTGACTTCCTTCTGTGCCTCTCCACCAGAGGGCAACCAACCCATTTTCTCTCTATGCCAAAGTGTAACTTTGTGTGTTTTTTTTTCTACAGGCCTTTTGCCAGCAGCCATGCTGAAGCGACTGAGTTTATCTCCTGCCAAACTGAACAACCTGGCCCTCGGCCTGCATCAGATCGCTGTGGCTGCCCAGGACAGTGTGGGTCGAGTGCTGCGCAGAACCAGGGTGGCTCACAACCTGGAGCTGGAGCAGATCACTGTGCCTATTGGAGTTCTTCTCGTTATCTTTGAGGCCCGACCCGACTGTCTGCCACAGGTATACAGACAGAGCAGCCGTTACACACACAAATCTGGCAATTTGGTAATGTATTGGCAAATGCTAACAAGATAAAGAAATTAATATAATCTGAAAATGTATGAACAAAAAAAATGTAATATCTGAAGTAATATTTCAAAACATTGTTTTTATGTAGGTGTCAGCATTGGCAATAGCCTCTGGCAATGCCCTCCTACTGAAGGGAGGAAAGGAGGCTGCCAACACCAACCGAGTCCTCCACCAGCTCACACAGGAAGCCCTTTCCATGCACGGAGTTAAAGAGGCAGTACAGCTGGTAAAATATGCTTCCTATACATGTATTACAATGCAATACAAATGTTATATACAGCATTTTATGGACTGGGAGGACCCAAGTCTGCATGAAAATACATCAAGCCTGTACAGCCTGTAGCTGCTGTGATTGACACATTTATATTTGCTTCCAGGTGAGCACTCGTGAGGAGGTTGAGGATCTCTGCCGACTGGACAAGATGATCGACTTGATCATCCCTCGAGGTTCATCCCAGCTGGTGAAAAACATCCAGCGGGCGGCAAAGGGGATCCCGGTGCTGGGTCACAGCGAGGGCATCTGCCATGTGTACGTCGATGCAGAAGCCAGCGTTGACAAAGTCATCAAAATTGGTCAGCATATATAAGAACCTTGTCTGACGTGTGCGGAAGTTCATGTGTACACGATTGTACATTATTGACAAATTAACAATACTTATACATTTACCAAATGTTAAGATGTGTAGTATTGGTAGGCCATTAAGGCCAGACGTGTTTGTTAGCTTGTACTTTGCTCAATTATTAACTGACTAGGAATATAGCAGTTATTGACTGTTATTTTCTCGTTCCAGTCAGAGACTCCAAGTGCGAATACCCGGCTGCGTGTAATGCGATGGAGAGTCTGCTGATTCACAGAGACATCCTCAGGACTCCACTGTTTGACCAGATCATCGACATGTTTCGCACTGAACGGGTAAAACACTGATCTTGAAATGTGTTCCTATTCATCGATATAACATTAGCAATTCTTATAAAACAATTTGATACCCAGTTTTTCCCACAAAATAAATTGCATTTCCTTTTGTAAGTGTATTCTTGTCTTGCCAAAGCCAGCATATGAATACATATTCAAACGGTCAAACCAGTTAGCTGTTATCATACTATATTTGTCTATGGGCATGGGGCTGCTTTTATATTTCATTAATAAACTTGCATGAATGCATACATATTTTTAGAAAAAAACACAGTCTTCTCCTAAGCCCAAAGGCTAAATATAGTGTTATACAGGGTGTCCGCGGGGTCTTAAAAAGTATTAAAAGTTGATAAATCAATTTAGCGAAAATTAAGGCTATTAAAAAGTATTAAACGGCATTTTCCAAGGTATTAAGAAGGTTCACAGCAACGACAACATGAAACACCCTTTAATTTACTGAAACGACATGTCGGGAAACCCCACAAGGCGGCCCCATGCATAGCGCGCCGTAAAATGCTGCTTATTATTTTAAGTTTCGTTGCCTTGCTCCGCTCTGTTTGTGTGTGTGTGGGGGGGGGGGGGGGGGAGATAAACAACTACGGCAACGGGTCCCAAGGTGGGTAGACCGGCATACGCAACGCTCTGGGGGTCCAACGGCTCCGTGTGTGCCCTATATGATCATTTTCGGATAACGATGAAATAGCCCGCCTCCCTCTCCCCACGTCTCCTGCTGCTGCTGGGCTGTCAGAAGAGGGTGAGGAAAAGAGAGGCAGTCACCGTTTATTAAATATTATTATATTATTATACAGAGAACAGAGTCGTTATCAATTTGTTTTAAAGCTCAATAAATAACAAAGAAGACCTCTCACCGGCACTTTTCTAATTTTGTACGGAAGATTTAAACTTTAACGGACATGTTGACCGGCGGAACATTTTTTTTATGGAAACTCTGCCGCACGGTCCCCTCGTTCCTTGGAAGAGGCGGAGAGGTGGGTGTTTTTCATCTGCTGGTGGACTACCTGAGAGATACAGCAGGAGAACACGCCGTCCACCGCGGAGAATAAACAGAAGGGCAACCATGGCAACCATGCTCCGGGGTCTTCTTCGCTGCTTATGGTGTATTTCGGGCGGCAGCAGCGCCACTTACAGGCCTGATATATGTACTACATCGTTTCCAGCATTTCCAGCAGTCTAGTGTGAACGGACACGTTAATGAATCGAATGCGTGTGAACGGAAGCCTTTTTTGCGCTTGCGTATGCGTTTTACCGTATGCGTCCTCGTGGGGCCGGGGTCTAAGCCAAACTATATCCGGTCACAGAGATCTGCTATTTTAAAGTAAAGTCAACACATATAGACCCTAAATATAGTCTATATTAAGAACGAGAAAAGTCTTAACATATATATCCTTTTTTGTATGACAAATGTGTGAGGGTGATGACGTCAGAGCATCGTCCTATGTGCCAGCGCTTAGCCCCGGACAGCCCCAGCCCAATTTAACCCCTGGGTATTTGTGAGGGAGCTCCTATATGGCATTACCCCGCTGAAGCTCACCAAAGTTTAACATATTTCATAGTTCAAAGTTTTGTCAATTGTTTTGTTTATTGGTCAAATACTGGTTTCTAATGTTTTCTGAGGAGTTTTACTGGAATGAAAGAGCACAGAGTACAGAAGCAACAAAGCAGCATACTGCATTAAACCTGACCTTCACAGAGAGGTTGAAGTTCATGTGGAAAGGAGGCTTCAATAGTCTGTCTGCACTCTGTTTAGTTTTGCTATCTTACAATCAATATAGTAAATGTGACTATTTGTACTAAGGTGTTGAGCAAAGCACATTATACCACCATTTTTCCTTACAGTATCTGAAATCTAAGATATGTTTTTAAATATGAGGTAAAGTGTGTTCCCAATGTAACCGGTTAGAACTCAAAGTTGCGATGAGGTCTTAAAATGTATGGAAAGGGTCTTAAAAAAGGTCTTAAAAGGTATTAAATTTGACTTCAGGATTCCTGCATATACCCTGTTATAAGAAAATAGCTTTATCTCAAAAACCACAAGGAAAACTCATTAAAAGTTCAATATCAAACAAAAATCATTGGTGTAATTGAAGATACTTGTTCAAAGTATGGCCGTACCAGATTCTAAACTTAAGTCCAATCAGAATAAATATTATTTCATTTATCTATATCATACTATATATAGTCTTCAGTACAAGTCTACTTGTCTCTTATTTATCTTTGTTCTATAATGTGTCACTAGGTGAAGATTCATGCAGGCCCCCACCTTGCTTCCTACCTGACATTCAGCCCATCAGAGGCAAAGTCCCTGCGGGCGGAATACGGTGACCTGGAGTGCTGCATGGAGGTGGTGGACAGCATGCAGGAGGCCGTGGACCATATTCACAAGTATGGCAGCTCCCACACAGACGTTATCATCACAGAGAACGGTAGGTGGCCTTTCCTGTTTGATGGATAAACACAACTAAGACAATACTAGCACAAATTGCTTTTAAAAACGGCAAAAAGATGCAGTCTTGCATTATTTACGTCATACCTTACCTCACCCTGGCCAGACAGCAGTACTGAGTCTAGGTCAGTCTTGTCTTGCTCCTCGCTTCTCCCTGTAGGTGTCTGATATTCGTCAAGTTTCTCACTCCCTTGATTCACCTTCCCCATTCATCTCACTTCCTGCCACAGGGACTAATGAGCAGTGACACTTTGTTGTCAGGATGAGTGCACAGCCTCCCTGTGTGACTCTAACGTAGGGGACAGAGCCCTTTTTAAAATGTAGAGCAGATGCTAAAACACAGTTTAAAAGAGTCGTCCCTGTCATAACTTTGGGCCAGTTTTGTCTTTCAAGTGAGCCATCACACCACATTCTTGTAACTCATGTTGATTGAACCACTCTGTGCCAGGTTCAGAGTATTTCCTGATTTTTAAAGGCTGTTGCCATATTGCATGCAGACAGTGTTGAAGACTAACATATTGCCCTTTTTGTGACTCCTTCATTTGCCAGGCAATTTTAGAGAGTATCATAAAATATTGATGGGAACTAAATAATTGTATTAAAAACGCAGCGTTTGTTAGACGCTACATCTGCAAGACAAGGAACCATTCTGAGAAATATCTTTTGAATGAATGGAACATCATGAAGTGCAAATTCCTCGATCAAATGTTGAAATATGCAAAATATTTCACATGACTCTTTTTGGTGATCAGAATTAAAGTGAGCATTTCTACATTGAGGATTACTCAACTGCATTGAAGGATGTGCTGCCATCTGGTGACCACAGAAGGTACTTCAATACATTAAAATGTACGCATTTGTACTAGTTATTTCCTGTCAATCAAATATTGGTAAAGTCAAGCCAGATTTTATACCAATAATACAGTAGTTATAAAACATGTAGATAGATATGTAGCTTGCTTGATAGATATGTAGATACTCTTTCAACAAAGGTAATACCTGTTTTAGCTAAATGTGATCTGGTTTTATTAACACACATCTGCGGAGTATTTAATTTTAAAACAATGCTAGCATTTGAACTAAAGACCTATAGTTGTCTCTACATCCCCCTGATATAAAGGATGTGTAGATTGTGTGTTCACTGCTCACTTGATTTGAGGTTAGGGAACTGGGTTTGTACTAAGATAACATTAGTATTTGTGATTGCAATGAATACCTGTAATGTATGTAATCCTCAGAACCGCAGATTAAGGTTTTCTCTTAAATGTAGTGTTTATTGCATAAATTCATTATTTTAATCTCTATTTCTATGGCATAATCACAATGAAAAGTTGTTGTCTGAACCTCATCTTCATGTTTGAAAAGGTGTTATGAGTTTGTGAGCTAACAAGCTATCTTTCTCTTTCAGAGCACACAGCAGAGCAGTTCCTGCAGCTGCTGGACAGCGCCTGTGTTTTCTGGAACGCAAGCTCACGTTTCGCAGATGGCTACCGCTTTGGACTGGGTATGTAGTGATGATGTCCCCATATCATCTATCTGTTGTCTGTATTCCTGTGAAATCTTTTCAACAGCCTTATATTCTTATTTGTTCTCTCTCAAACTACTGCAGACTCTCTTTCAATACAGAAATGATGTTTTACATTTCTCCCTTGCTCTCTTTCTCCCTCTTTTGGTATTTAGGAGCGGAGGTTGGAATTAGCACCGCTCGTATCCACGCCCGGGGCCCTGTCGGCCTGGAGGGGCTGCTCACCACAAAGTGGGTCCTGAGAGGGGACGGGCACACAGCAGCAGACTTCTCTGAGCAGGGTACCATGAAGTACCTCCATGAAAAGCTGCCTGTTGGGCAGCCTCTTGCTGGGCAGCGGGACAGCAACTAGACCACAGAACACTCACAACACTCACTTGGCCTTAACATTATTCCAAATGGTTTGCATTGCCCAGCAGCAGCAGCTCTGTCTGGGAATGAGTTGCAGGTGATGGCTGATGTCACTGTTTTACACTTTGGAAGCACACAGCATGGAGAGAAGCTTACCACACCAATGGTCCATTTTATCAGCACAAGCAGAAAGTTGTTCAGACTGTTACTGAGAGTTTACAAATGTTTTAAAGTCTACCTCGGCGTATGATTATATTATACGAGTGAGGTAAATCACCCTCAAAGGCTGCTGCAGGAGGTGTAATGTGGATATAACGACACAATACCTTCAGAATAGCATATCAAATAAACAAGGGAATTAACTGATAACTGTTTTAAAGGCAGCATAAATGCACATTATTTATACTGAAGTGCTTGAAATTACTATCTTTTCAATATGGAAATCTCAGGCCTTGTTTTTAAAACTGATACTAACTGACATAAATGGCATTACTTTTATTCATGAAATGTGTATAAAATCTTAATACTATGTGTAATTTGTGCCAAATACAAATTGGTTATTGTCATATGCACAATTAATTAATTACAGATCATTTGCAAAGAAAAAACCTTAGATCTCAGGTTCATTCAAACAATGCTAATTATAATGTTTAAAGAAACAACAAATACATGTACGCATACATTACAGGTACTTAGTTTTCAAACTTCCATAAAGCATCCAAAATCATATATCTGGTCAAAAATAAAAAAGGGTATTATGATAAGGGGCTTGTAGTATCTTTAATTTATTTAATATTGTTTATCGAGGTCAATTTCATGCTATAATTGTGCATAATCTATAAATGTTAGACCCAATTTTATTCAGCTGACTGCTTTCAGTGCTACCAACAAGGATCATACAGATTTCACTGTAAGTGCTTTCTTTGTTCATAAACTATAACATCCAGTTTTTCTTTCTCTTACCGTAATTTCAGGTTGTTTAAGTGAAAACTAATAACTGACTAATAACACTACATGTTGGCATTTATTATAAAATGAATTATCTCAGTTTTACTGGTGTGTTTACAGATTATGATTTAGTATTAGATGTTAATTCCATAAGATAATTATTGTATAAAGAACATTGATATAAAAGAAACCCTAGTTCTGTTTCATAGCAATGAGAGTTTGAATTCTTCTATGCATCCATTTTATGTTTTTTTTATTTGATCATTGTTACAAGTTGTGCTCATTTTTCCATACTTTGCTGCTTGCCTGCGTGTTCATTGTGCGCCCAGAGCCTCTGTCAGAGCGGGAACAGTAATTGACAAGCTGCCTCCTTCAAGCTGGAGGGGGAAACCGCGACTGCTTTTAAATCAAGCTTTGTTACATTCCAGCCTCTGAGCTCCCATCTGATGTCTTGCAATGCACACTTAAGGGTTGTATAATAGCAGTATTGTAGAATTAAAAAGAAAAGTGTCGAAAAAGAATATTTGGATATTTGTTCTTACTTTCTTTGATTTTAGCACTTGAAATGTTGAGGATCTTTACACGTATGATCATCTCGGTCCTGGCACTAGTCTTTCTACTTTCACAAAGAACACAAATTAATGGGGGGAAAAAAGTTGTGCTGATTTGAAAAACAGATGTCTAAAAAGGGCCTTTTTAAAGTTGCCCATAGGGGAATTCGCATTGCTGGAAGTGGGGCAACGAAGATGGAAGACAATACTATAGAGGTTTAATTATCCACCCATCAGAATGAAAAGAGGGAGAACTGAGACTAATAATGGAATCACGGTCTTATGTTCTTGGTTTCTCTGTTTCTTTCGTTTTCTCTCTTTTCCAGCATCTAAAGAATTCATTCTCTAAATCGCACTACTTACCCTTCAATCAGCATCCCATCACCAAGTCCAAAGGGTTCAGAGATGAAGAGGGAGACAAAACTCAGATCTCACTCTTTTGTCCTTTTTATGTGAAGCCCTTGAAAATACCATCTAAATGACTTGAGGTAGGGAAGGAACAATCCAGGGACATTGAGTATAGCCTCTTTGATGCACATGTTTTATAGAACTGTATTTTAAAATATTGCATTAAAGTTGTTTGCTACAGTAACGGTAGCTATTTCGGTGCATGTGTGGTATACTCGGATGCTTTTGTGAACAGCTGTTTTTAGCGAAACAATACGACATGGAGTGTTGTGATACGAAAAACTTCCTTTGTTGGGTTACTGAGTATATTCCTCTGTATAATTTTGCAGTCAAGTATTGTATTTTGCGTTTAAATCATCATATATTTACAATAAACCGCAACCCTATGTCAAATCCCCATCTAAATGGTCTACATTTGATCTTTGAATCCAAGGAAACAACTTATTTTACATTTCCATCGCCCCAGTTCTGTTCTCTGCTCATGTGCCAACTTTATGGCCCCTAAAACAGGATAGTACATTTTGCAACGTTACTGTACTGAATATTTAAGCAAGGCTGTTTGGAGAGTTTCAGGTTATTTGCCACTGTTCTTTTTATGTAAAGTTTGCAGGTTTATAACTATAAACTTTCAACATAAATGACCATAGACTTGTTTTCTGTAGTTTCTATGCAAGGCACAGTGCTTACTTTCTCAATTTGATTAATATTTGAAGACCCTGCCCCTTCATGACCTTAGATTAGCTTCCATTTGTGGCTGAGAACTGGCAGCCTGTAAGTTTCCTCTCATCTCTTATCTGACATTGCCCCCAGACCCCAGCTGATCAGATCCCATGTTGCACTCTGTTGATGTTATGTTGTCTGCTGGGTATTGTTGTCCACAGATATAAAAAGGATGAAGAGGGCAAATCATTGGACTTGTACAGCAGAGCCGACAATCCTTTAATTGGACATTACTCAAGGCCAAAACTCATATTTCTTGTTGTGCTTGATCTTAAGAGACTCTCAAATGCACTCCCCACTGGGCTTCAATTTTTTTAAAATCAATAATTAATGGTCAAAGTTATTTATTCATGTGTATCTTTGCCAATTACGCAGTGTCTAATTAACAATTTCAATAATTGATATTTATTTCTGAAAGGGTTCAGTATCTTGGGCTGATGAAAAATGCATGAGCAGGGATGTGGACTGGGTTTTGTTTTTTGTTCTGAGAGAGCTTGATGCTCGGGGCTAATACCAGACCACTTTGACTCCAACTCTTTGAGTTGGCACTGGCCCTGTGATGTGGATCTAATATGGGCATCTTTCATGGACCCAACGCGCTTACTCTGCACCATGTGATCTCATAAAGACTCCTACATGCTCATCCTCAGATACCCTTTTTTTGTCTTTAATATTGAGCTTCAAAGAATAAGCTTCTGTTTCCTTGATAATTTCTCTTTGTGTGTGGAATGTCGATATCACGGCAAACTGTAGAAACTCTCTGTCTTGGTCTAGGACCTCGGTGGTTACTCTTCTTTGTCACTCTGTGGTCCGATGAAACTAAGTTCAATCACCACACTAAAGAGAAAAGTATTCCTCAGATTTATGAAAAGCCATATCCCCCTGATCTTTTTATGGTGACAGCTGTAGTAGTCAATAGAAAATTAACCAAGGCTCCCTTTAGTTGACTTTCATCAAGTTTTCTTTTATTGTGATTCCAGTAGGACAGGAGGTTGGGGACTGGTGAGGCAAACCATTTTGCTCTGGGATGACCAAAGCAAAAAAGATCATTACTATTTATTGAGCGTTGCTTGAGCACTGAATAGGGAAGGAACTTCACCCGACAATGCAGCACAGCCCGAGAAAAACCAGAACCCAACATCAGACGCACCAAATCCCTCCATCATAAACATTTATGACTTCAGGTTTGGACAGCACAGTGTTGAGACCACACTGAAACAGTGCTGGCATTAGGGGAACAAGAGGGTGGGATGGTAACAGTGGGGTTCAGTAAGGGTGAAAAAAGCTGGGAATCAGTTGAGCTCAGTGATACGTCTCAGAGAGCCGATGGTTGGGCTGTTGCTTCCCCACTCGCTGTGCCTCCTGTACTCTCCAGGGCGCAGGAAGAACTGGCGTCCCCTGTAGTGGGGGTGTTCATGCAGAATCCAGTAGCCCTCCATGACGTTGACGGAGGAGATGTCACGGGTGTGGAAACGCTCGTTCAGATCGGGACAGTCATCGCTCAGCTCCATATTCTGGCCTCCAAAGTCGGAACGCTCGAAGATCTTCATCTTGTAGTTGCCGTTATACTAAGACAGAGATAATCATACTGTCATTTACTGTAATCTTTTATTAAACTTTAACTCACCACAGTAGATTAACTTGGCAATTTCAAATACATTTATAAAGTTCCTGTACTAAAGTTGTTCTGATCCAATGACCCAGTCTAAATGTTATTTTTCTCTCGACACAAATCTTTTTACACAAATCTTTTTGCTGCATAGGTCAAGCTAAAAAGAGAGGCTTTTTAAATGGCCACAGGTCTGGGCACAGAGTAGTGAAAAAATAGAAACGAAATGTCATAAACTGTCTAAACCTTAAGTGAGAACATTGCTGTAAACAGTGTTAGGCATCACTCACAGTCGGCACCATGCGGCAGGAGCGGATGCAGTCATTGAAGCCGGCCCAGCGTTGGTAGTCGGGGTACTCGCCCTTGTTCAGCATGTACTGGTAGCCGCCATAGTTGGGCTTCTCGTAGGCCACCCAACAACCGCTGTCCACTTTTATCGAGTTACAGCGGGTGAAGTGGGTTTGCATCTCGGAACAGTCACTACTGCACTCATAGTGACGACCCTGGAAGTTCTTTTCCTCGTAGAAGATAACCTGCAAGCGGTATATAGGTAGACATTATCACCATAGGGCTATAACAAAGACAAACTATTGCTATTATTATCTGATAGATGACAAGTTATCTGTCCTCCAGCTCTTCAGACTCTTAATCAATGATAACTTGACTTTTAGTGTAATTTAGTTTTATATCTCTATCATTTGGTATTCTGTGCCAGGGGTTTGAAAGTTAGCTTTATCCAACAAAGTTCTTGTACAGAATTACAGAAAGTAAAGAATTTTGGAGTTGACTCTTAAGGGAATATGAAAACATGTCCCAAATGTTGCACCAGAGGCAAAGTTTAATAAAATACAGAGTACGATGTGGTACACTTTCATGAAGAGAAAAGTCTTGACATCTTTTTTTGCTACAGCGATTGAGATTCAAAGCGCAGTTACAAAATTGCTATGTTTTACTACCATCAACAGAAGGCAAAGCAGAGTATAATTAAGTATAACTAGCTAAGTCTAATTACGTCTGACCGTTAGTAAGGCATAGTGTGGTAAACAATCATTTAGAACAACTGACAACTGATAGCATTGATTTTGCAGCATTGTTTCCCACCTTTTAAACCCCTTATTTACAAATGATCAACATACTATCAAACTCTAAAGTTGCTTTTGATATAGATTTCGAAACGCACGCTTACCTTGCCCATTGTAACTGTGTATATTTCAGTGGGCTGTACCAGGCCTTTATAGACCCTGCTTGGATCAGGGCTTTGGAATTGGAGACAAAGCTTTGCCGTGTCAGCACAGTGGGCTGTGTGGAGTGCAGAACACTATAGGACTGGTGCGCTGCAGCAGCCGCTTTGTCTCTGTCAAAGCTCTCTCTTTCTATGGAAAACACTGTACAGCTGCACTTTCTCACAGCGCTACAATAAGAGTTGCAAAATCTGCCTTTATTGGTATGAATGCCAAAAACCTACATGCAGACTGTGAGGTATGTGCGGACAGCAAAAAGAAAAGGTTTGTTTTGTTTTGATAGGTATATACCAGAGATATTGATAATTAAGCAGCAACAGACTTTCTTTGATATCAGATAGATATATAGATACTTCATTTATCCAGAGGGATATTTAGAAACCAAAAAGACCGCTTAGCCAAAGAGTGTTGTTGTCAGACTCATGGTAGCATGCATGTGTTTAAAAAAAAAAACTCACAAAGCACGTCGGTTTTTTTATATTACTTTTTTATATTGAGTTGCACAAGGGTAAAGTTTACATGACAGTCCTCATCCTCCTGAAGGAGCCGACCATGGGGTTTTGGCATCCCCAGTCTCCGCAGGCCCTGTAGTCTCCAGGGCGCAGGAAATACTGACGTCCCCTGTAGTTGGGGTGCTCATAGAAGATCCAGAATCCTTCCATGATGTTGCAGGAGAAAATGTCACGGTAACGGAAGCGCTCGTACAGGTTGGGGCAGTCATCCATGAACTCCATAGTGTGTCCCATCATGTCGGGCCTGTTGTAGATCCTCATCTTGTAGGATCCTCTATACTGTGTGTGGGAGAAATCAGATTTATTACGTTAGTTTGGTAGGCGTCAGCCCTAGAGAGCCTTTTGGTAGAGCTTTCAGCCCTGAGCTGATATATTTCAAATGATGACTTTTATTATTTCTTTAAGTAAGCAGATTATAAAAACTCTATCGGAGCATGACGGGATATTTTTTTTTCCTTTCCCAAACTGCCAAAACACTCAATGTGACTAACAGAATTAAAATGAAGGGTCCAAGTCTTATGGGGGGTGTATCGTATTCCTTTTAAAGGCTGACTGGGTCTCCTTGTGGGCCTTGCAAAAGAGACTTTCATGCTACGTATGACCTGCATGAGTATCTGTTAATGACATCAAAAGGCAAATGATTGACATCCATTTCTAAAGCGGCATTTGATGTGCAAGGTAAGGGGTGGGGGTTGGGTGTGTGTGTCTGTTTGATTGACTTACAGGGGCATACATCTGGCAGGAGCGGACACAGTTGTTGAAGCCCATCCAGTTGTGGTAGTCGGGGTACTCGCCGGGGCCAATGATGTACTGGTAGCCCATGTAGTGAGGCTTCTCATGGGCCACCCAGTGACCACCGCTCACACGGATGGAGTTGCAGCAGTTGAAGTGCTTGAAGGTGTCCATGCAGTCACTGCTGCACTCCCAGTGGCGGCCCTGGAAGTTGCGGCCCTCGTAGAAGATAATCTAGAAAAGAGAGAAACATATGTCACTCACAAGTTAATGTTAGGTATATAAATGCACCAGTTGCAATACTCATGAATGGACGGTAGGGGACACTGCTCTCCTTTAAACAAACTAAATTACTTTGTCATGAGAGCCTCTCCTGTCTATTTTCAGAGCTTTGACAGATGAAAATCAAGGCAATTAAAAATGTGTTAGCTGAATTTAATTTGAAGAACTCTTTGTATGCTCCTTCAATCTCAACACTGTCAACTGTGTTGTTGTACAATTACAGCAAATCTATCCCATATAGATACCATATAATTGCTCATGTCCACAGAAGCTTCTCTTTTAAACCGTTATAAGTGTGTTTTTCCCCTAAAAAATAACCAAACTTAGCAGTCTGATCACATTTTTTAACCCAATTTCTTTACGGGAATTAGTCGTTTTTGACTACCTTTCCTCACCCTCTGCTGCATTGTCTTTCACTGTTAAAATATTTGACACCCAAAACCTTCCATTTTCCTCTCTGTCAAAACGGTTGCTGTATTGCAAGTGAGCTCATACCTTTCCCATGGCTGTGCAGTTGTGGATGTGTAACATAAACCTAGACACACTTACAGGGCCTTTTATACTCTCCCACTGACTATGAGGCCTCTGACACGTCAGGAACTATTACTCTTTACCTTTTCAGATGCCAACTAGTGTTCCCTTTGTCTGTCCGCCCACACGTACCTTATCTCCTGCCCGCTAGAGTTTACCTATAGAATTGACAACCCCCCCCCCCATCCAAAAAAATCTGAATACCACACAAGTGCTATTCTGTGTTTGTACTGTATGACCCTTGTTCCACCAGGACCTTGTGATGCAGCCTTTTGAAACATCACACAAAGGCCCTTTAGGTATGTGGCCCCCCAACAACAAAGCTTTTAAAGGTGTATACTAGGTTAGGTCATTTTTGGGGGGCACTCTCTAAACTAGTACTTAACCATGTCAGGATTTTCATTTCATATCTTGCTGGCGTGGAGAATTGTAACATAGTTTGGTTTTGTGCGTTCCCTAAGTGGATACAGGTCGCAATGTAATTGTTATTCAATTCCTGTTAAAGGGAAGGGGTGTTGATACTGTGGACTGAGTCAAGCTGTTGCGTTGATGTAATCTACAGTGATATGTTGTCTCTTTTTGCTTCCATAGCCTGCAGTTGTACTATGATGCCAGACGAGACTGGTCTGTTTACAGATGTACAGAGGGAACTACTCGGTGTGTGTGTGTGTGTGTGTGTGTGTGTGTGTGTGTGTGTGTGTGTGTGTGTGTGTGTGTGTGTGTGTGTGTGTGTGTGTGTGTGTGTGTGTGTGTGTGTGTGTGTGTGTGTGTGTGTGTGTGTGTGTGTGTGTGTGTGTGTGTGTGTGTGTGTGTGTTGTCTAATATAAAAGGGGGGGGGGGTTTGGGGCATCTGTGGGTTTGAGTCTTTGCATAAAATGATAGATGTTTGGACTTGAGTCTTTGGCTTGTAAGCATAGCCCAGAGCTGAAGGGGAAAAGGCCAGAAAGAGTTGCCGCCATGTATTGTGTTCCCAAAGCCCAGCTGATGCCAGAAAGGTCAGTCTCATCCTTTAGCCTTTCATCGGGATAAAGGGCTCCTGCCCCCTCTACACTTTGTGTGCGTTTTGCACATTCAACTGTGTAAAAAGGCAAAATGTTTGCAGAAAGTACAATAGCCATTATGTTCCTGGGCAAAAACACTGCAACTGTGGTAGCGTATCCACAGCCATATGACACTGTTTCAGTGTTAAGGAACAGCGTTGATAAGCTTTTGCTTCTTTGATCATTCATTGACTTGAAACTCTCATAGGCTTCAATAGCTTTCATGTTTGAAGCTGCACTCTTTTTCTATGACATAAGTAGTTCATTGATATCCTTTCATCACAGTGTGCAGCGTAATTGTGGCAGATTATCAGATGGGATGTTGTTTTGTTTTTGTGAGTTTCCTCAGCAAATATTTACTCTGTAGGAAAGGTTTTATCTGAACATATAACAAACAAATGTTTAGATTTTCCTCATATGTTCCTTCATAGATTAATAATTGATTTAATAATTTCTATTAAATGTAAAGTCTTTGTACTCTGTCTTGATGCAAGAGGGCAGCAGAGTGACAGGGAAATCATACTCTTGCTGGTGTTTAAGCTTTGCGTGATACAGGCAAGCTTTTACTTTTCTAAGGCGTCTTTGAGCAGGTCTCTATCTACTTGAAAGGCTCAGTTTGACCTGTGACCTTTGCATTCAGAGACACATGTAACGGAGGTGCAATACGTTGTTCAAACCCGGGCAAAAAAAACGACCACTGCCGTCATTGCCAATGTTCTCGTTTTCATCACCGAGGAACATCAGCTAACCCTAACTCATTAGCTGGGACCTCGGCTCTCTCTGCGTCTCTGTGGCTTCCAGAGGGGAACCTTGTTTCACAGGCTCTCAAATGATCATCTTTAGCTGCGCTACAAGACATCTCCTCCCCACCCTGAAGGGAAAGTAACATCACAGAGGCCCTTGCCTGCTTTCTCAGTTCCCCCCGGAGGAGAAGAAAGCTACCCGCTGTGGAGCATTCCACTCTTCATCTCAGAATGATGGAAGAAAAGGAAAGGAGAAAGGAACAGAGTGGGGGGCTACATTCGCAGCTCCATTGTGTCCGAAAGATCTCATTGTGCAATCTGTGTAACCGCGTGGGAGATGACGACACTATTAGCCCGCAGAATGACTGTCAGTTGGGGACCTCTGTGATTGATGTGCACCCCACAGAGATGGGAGAAACTTTGACAGATAGCAGCCCCGCCACTAGTTAACTTGCAACCTATTTCATCTACCCGAATTCCAAAATAAAAACCCCATTTGTGTGGCTGATAATTAGAATGTAAAATGCACTCAGTAAAACAGATTTCAGGTCAGAGGAGACTTCTTTCAATTCAAAACAAATCATATCCCCATAATCCAAACCATGGTCTCTGTGACCCTGCTATATGCAATAAGTCTCACCCCTTAAATGTTGCAGGCAGAGATAGGAGAGCAGGCATGCTTGCAGTGCCTCCAATGTGCTCTTTAAATGAACAGTCATTACAAAAGCACTGTGGTACTGAGGGGTAAACAAGGGGGTCTATGTGAGTTTTGCTCCTGAGAACTGGCTAATCTGGTGCTGAAAATGTGGTATGATCGGAAAGCGCTCGCCAAAAAAGCCTCCCACGCCGGGAGTAGAATGAGGACCTCTCTTTTGCTGAGAGATGATCCTCTCCATTCTTTCCGTCAGAAAATCTCCAGGCATCCTCCCTCTCTTGTCACTGCCAGCGCTCTATCGGGATTGCCAGACGCAGGAGCCACTATGAGCCTGTGCCAGGGCCAGGATTTACCGCGATGCGTCTGATGTGCTCCATCTTTTTGCTGGGGGATAATTAAAAGAGGAAATGGTGTTGGAAGAACAGAGTGGAAAAGCAGGAGGTGGGGGCTTGGAACGAGCAAATGGATGCAGCTGTCAATTATGTCGAGTTGTTGATATGTTGTTTGTGTTTCGCTCTTTGAGATTTTGTGTCCCCATCAGGATTTAGTTTTAAAGTTTATGTTAAATCTCCACTCCGTACTTGTAATTTAAGAAAAAAACATTTAGGCTAATTAAGAACAACTCTTAACTTAGCAATGAAATCACCATAACAGTAATTCTCTTCTGATGACCTGCAGGTGATGATTTGAGTACAACTGTGAGGAGAGAATTGTTAGGATTTTCTTCACGTCAATACGAGCTGTCTTTCAGGAGTTTTGGACGGATGAAATCACTCGAGCATCTTCCCTTATTTGACTAAATCGATTTGAGATGCTCCACCACACAGCATGACCCAAACTCTGTGAAAAGCAGGACAACTCCTTCATCTCCCAGCAGACACACCGGGGGGAGTGACGTCTTGTAGTTGCTCTCACTCCTCATCTCCAAACTCTGTTTTGACGTGGCGTGTCTCTCATGCCCCAAAGCTTTAAAGGTTTAAAGAGCAACTTTTCACCCTGTAATCCAGGTGCCTTTCAAACAAGTCACGCTGTTTACTGACACATGACAAAAAAGTTAAAACCCCCTCTCATCTCTCTGCTTACAAGACTGTAACTCACCTCAGAGCCTGGTAGTCATTTCTCCTGAGCACCCTGAACAAACAGAGCCTCAGTGAGAAGGGGCCCCTGCCTTTCACCACGCACTAAATTTGTAATCAGATGCGATGCTGTTGTTACCCTTCTTCAAATTTGTCATCAAAGCAAATGTGTTCTGACAACAGCTAGTGACAAGTGCACCAGAGGAGAGGCAGCAAATCAGCTTTTTCACACCGCATATCAATTATTGATCATGTTGCCCCCTCCCTCCCTCACCGCCCCCGCTACCCCGGCAAGTAGACACCTTGTGATAATGAAATACATCAATTTAAAAAATAAATAATAAACCGGGGTCGGCTCCATTGTTGCAAAGCCTTAAGAGCTTGATTGACTGCCTGCACATTTTCCTCGTTGGCAGTGAGGCAGATCAAAGGAGGGATCCTCTTATTGCCCAAGGCCACTTGCAATTTATTTAGAGGAGCAGGGCTGCTGTCCCAGCAGGTAACATTATTGGGCCGAGACACTCAGGATAATCATAGCTTTGAGGTACCTCTCAAATCCCACCTCTGCTGCCTCTATCATGCATGCGCAAAAATTACACGCATATGATTTACAAAAACCTTCCTTATTATATTAAATTAAGGAGTAGATACGACTGCACTGATGTCCTCACATGGAACACCCAGCTGCTCAGTCACTGACCTGAGCTGCCCTAAATATGTTGGGTTAAATCAGTTTTGGCTAAATATATCAAGATTTATTGGATTGCTTATTCCTTTCTTTTTACTTTACAATTAATTATTACTAAATTAATATAATGTTATGTTTATATAGTACGTTATATATTACTCACATACAATGTATCTCTTAAAATGTTAATTGAAAAGTTTAAGCATTTCATCAACATTTTTTAAACTATTTTTTTATCAAACAATTTTCCATTCATCTCACAGAGTAACATTTTCCATGACATGACAGAAACAAAAGATGTTTCCGTGTAAAATGATGTACAATAAATATGATCGATTGAAGAATTAATAATTACCCGTTGAAGACATCAAAAAGTATCATGTTGCTTATGCCACATATTTTGTTTGTATGCATGGCACCTTAATAATATTACTTGGATTTCCACTTGTTCAAAGGCCTCTCCTGTGCTCCACATTAATAATACAAAACAGAGAGCATAATAACGGGATTCTTCTTTTTGTCAAGACGCACCTCTTTGCTCATTATTATAACGCACATAATATAAGTCTCACATTGCTTTTACTTATAACTAATTTAAAAGCGCTTTGTAATTATTAATCACATTTGTTTGCTATTTTAAATTACCTTTTTACAACTTGGATGCCAACAACATTGTTTTAAGTAATTTATATCCATAAGAGAGCAAGTGTTATAAAGTAAATAATGTCAGACTAAAAACACTTTACCCTACCAAATTGTGAACATTTAATTTAAACGTTTTATTTGTTGTTGATTTTGCAGCTGCTAAGTTAGTTAAAAGACTAGATAAACATGATTAAGACAAGGTTGCAGTGATATACACTTATACCTACAACAATATTGCTTCTTGATTGGGCTGAATATAAAATAAAAGCTGTATTTATGTAAATTAGTTTGCTTGATCCTTTTTATAAAGCAATTTGATAGAACTCAACAGACAACAAGACAGGCTGTGATATTATTTGAAATATGATTTCCCTTGCAGACTCAGCTTTCTAATTTAAAATGGAAAAGTTTTACATTTGAAAAATACAATGTGAATTTACCCTTGCATTTTTACATATGGTATGATAAGTTAAAGTAAAATCCTTAATGTTGACAAATGTAAGTTGTTTAGAGGAGCAGGGCTGGCTGAGGAGCAGGGCTGCTGTCCCAGCAGGTAACATTATTGGGCCGAGACACTCAGGATAATCATAGCTTTGAGGTACCTCTCAAATCCCACCTCTGTTGCCTCTATCATGCATGCGCAAAAATTACACGCATATAATTTACAAAAACCTTCCTTATTATATTAAATTAAGGAGTTTTCTTTTTGCTTTTTTTTTTATTGTTCTCTGAAGAGTTTCTTCCATAGTTTCCAGGATTTGTAAGCTGATGTTTAATTAAAACTAATTAAAATAATGATGATTTATGAGAGGAGTTGGTCATAATAATAATATCTTGTTATTTTTAACAGTTCTAGCATTTTAAATCGCGCTGAGTTTATCTTCACAGTTGAACAGTTTCAGTAAATATACCCCAAGTCATTCAGGTAGTTCCCAGCACTAGAGGGCACTAAAGCCAAAGCATTGGCTGTCTGCAGGAGGGCTGTTTTAAGTTCTTTAAAGTACAGCCATATCTCTGAGCAGCTTGTATGTGTGTTTGTTTGCTTACATGTATACATTTGTAAGGCAGCTTGGACACACGTGTATATAGACACGTGTTAGTCAATGGCACAAATTCATGTTGTGCGTCTGTGTGTGTGTGTCAGTGCCACGGCTCCTGTCTGTTCTGAAGCCTATCTGTGCTCCGACATTGTTTTACCGAGGGACAAGTTTTAAAAAAAGAAGAAAGACAAGTCACTAACAGGCTGGCATGACCTCGGTCCCAGCACACATGCTGCTTGTCCACTTGCTTATATAAGCAAAACACATGTTCACTGCACACACAAACACACACACACACACACACACTAGCCTGAGAGTTGCTTTTTAAAAATCTAGTTTCAAACAAACTTAGACTGAACACACACATTCGTTTACACGCTTGCACACAGCATGGTCAAACAGAGTCTCAGACAGACAATGAGCAGTTAGCTTTGTAGCAGTTGCAAGCCAGTGTGTGTTTTTGAACTGCAGATGTGGATGCTGACTGAAGGATCAGTGCACACACTGCAGGACTGCAGAGATGGCAGTCCTCCCATGGAGTCTGGCACAGCCTGGGTCTTTTTGTTGTGCCCCATTTACATGGTTCATTTAGCCATGTTGAAGAGGTGGTGGTGGTCTCCATCCGTGTGTGGTGCCGGCTGATCTTTTGAAAGTACATCCTCCAGCCTGTGTGTGCACATGCTACGCCATATGCCACTAGTTTGCTTCTAGGCAATCGTTTATGGATCCCACAATGATTTAAAAAAAAAACAAAACAGATTTCATCCTTGAGCATTCAGGACAGCAGAATCTAAATTGAGTTGTCCATTTTCTTGTTGGTATTGGAAGCTACAGATCATAGATTTATGAATTCTACAGAAAAGGCTTATCTCAGTGGCAAGCGCTGGCTTCGATTTCTACTGGGAATTAATTGCCAGGCATGAAGCGAAGGTATGCGAGATGGAATCAAAAATGTTATTAACATTCAAGCACAGTTGTTTTGTGTTGGAGGATAGGGTATAGTGAGATGCAAAAGAGGCGTGACTTGATCTGTGTGAGGCCTCCGAGGAGCAGGAGAGAGGCGCGGCTGTCCCTGGACTGCGGCAGGAACGGGCCCTTAGCCGAGTCCCTGGAAGACCGAAAGCTCCACTCAAGGGACTTTCAACCAAATTAAAAAACAATGATACACCAAGGGAGAATCTAAAGCCAATTCCCATCATCAAGACCCACATTCTTCACTGTTTTGCTTTTAACTTTAGTTTTTTTTCCTCTTCCCTCTCTGTCTCTGACTCTCTCTCTCTTTTCCCTTCGCACTGTTGTTTTCTAGTTTGTTTTCCACCCGTACTCCTCTGGCTGTCGCCGAGTGCTACAGCCACTTTCAAAGGCTCTGCTGTCACGCGCCGCCTTTGAGTCCCGTTTGAAATGTTAACGTACATGTTGTCAGGGTGCCGTCAGGAGTGATTGACAGGTCCGTCCCAGAGCAACACCGGGCTTGGCAGGCTGGCTGTCTTTTGTCAGAGGCAGCCGAGGAGAAGCAACAAAGGGAAGGAGCAGAGGAGGAAAAAACATACATAAATAAAACAAAACTGCTCTTACCCATTTCTCAATAAAGACCAAATTAGATTAATCTTAACACAGAGCAAGGCAGGCAGGCCGTTGTGGAAAAAGACTTGATATTTTCTCTGGCTTTGTTCCCCTGCCATTGATGGTGCACTGCTTAGACACCCTCTCAACAGGACACCAAAGGCGGCACAGCAAGAGTTGTATAAAGAGCCAGCTGTACATATTAATGTTCATTATCACCTCCCTTCAATGCAGAGAAACTCCAAAGTACGGAGTTTGTCCCGGCCTCACCTTCGTTTGAAAACGGAGATGTGATGTTTGTGGCCTTGTCAGCCTCTGTGTTTTAAATAAAAGCTGGTGACCACTTTGAAACCGGCTTCAGGATACAACAATATCCATCTCCTTTTAAAAAGATGACTCGAGTTGTCAGCGTTAAAAGGTGGATTTGGAAGGATTTCTTTTTTTTGTCTGAAATTAAAATAACGTATATGTGAGAAATTGGATGGTGTGTTTCTGATCAAAAGTGAAGAGACGACAATGCCAGGTTCAGAGATATCTGGCTGTGAAAACTCTCTCCAGGCCCCCTGCTGTGATTTAACCACTCGGAGATGGAGGAGCGTGTGACAACATAAAACTTCACCCTCGATCTTGCCTCTATCTCCAATACACATTTTGTTCTGAAGGAGAGGAGAGGAAAGAAAAAGCCAGTATTGTTTATTGTGGAGTACATTTCCTCAAAATGCATTCCTTTTGGACTTCTTTACTAATAAGCCTATTCACTTTAATGGGATTACTTTTTGTGTGGCTATTTTTTCCCTCAGTTACAAGTCACCTTAAGCTTTGCATGAGATTTTGTAATTTCCTATTTGGAGATGATAAAAGCCATTGATTAATCTCAGTCTCTTTACAATCCAAGAGCGAAAGTGCAAGATAAAAATATTCAGTGCAACACAGAGTCTTTGAGATCCGTATCAACTGTCAGCGTAGGGGTTGCAGGGCAGTGTTGCTGGGCTCGGGGCCCACGGTAGCGAGCGCACAGTCTGCTAAAGTGTCTTTGAGCAAGACACTGAATCGATGCCAGCTCCAGCCTGATCTGTGACCTCCCTGCGCAGCGAGCAGGAAGCACAGAGACGATCTCAGAATAAAATCAAATGTGATGAGAATAGAAAATAGGTTAATGTGAAAGTTGTGCAGAAGTTTGTTTGAACGTTGCAATAGAGGCAGAATTGAATTGATTCAGTGGTGAACATGTAAATGAGGGCACTAACAAGTCTCTCCGCTTTGAAAATCAAGGACATTGTCGTTCCATCTCCCTTTGCGTACAAGCAGTGCTCGGTGTGAAGGGAGTTGAAGAACATCAGCCACAGGAACTGGAACAGCGAAATACAACTGCACATCCGATGTTGAGCAAGCTGTTCCTGTCAGGCCGGGATTATGACATGAAATCTGGGAAGACGGCATTAGGGTGTAAACGTGATGCAGAGGAGCGACGGGTGCTGCATAAAGACCTTGAATACATTTTAGATCAACAACTGACCATGAATTGAGGGAAAGGCCTGTTTAAGCTCAACGCTTTCTTACATAGAAATATCTTGATTTTAACACTAGGGCTTCTTACAAGGATATTTGAGAGTTTGTTCTCTTGTCTCAGTGTTGCAACCCGCCGAGTAAATAATTCCCTGGAATAATGTTTTTTTTAACAGATCCATCTATTTCAGGCGTAGACAACTTGTGTCAACAACTACAGATTTGAATCAGGGGGGAAAGCGTAAGCCTTGTAAAGAGCGAGGGTTTCTCTATGTGGAGAACCGCACATGATGGGATGAGTGACTTGTACTCACTCGCTGAAAGGTTAGGCTTTTCCTTCTGCCGGTATCTTTTTAAAAGAAAACATATCTGTTGTTTGATAACTGCTTGACATTTGACAGACTTTTCAGACCAATCAGACAAGTTTCTTTTATTTTTTTATGTTGGCCGTCTGGAGGAGCAACAACAAGGAAAAACATAGAGGATTGTCACTTTCCTCAAACCTTTCAAAGGCAGTCTTTCGCAGCAGCTATCAACATCAGATACCACAAATGTTGTGGTTGTTTTTTTTTCTTTCATTTGTGTTTATTTTTCTCTCTTTTTGGCCTTACCCAGTCTGCTGAGACCTGATCGCTACCATCAGAGCTGAACTCGAGAAAAATCACTTTCCAGTGTCAGAAGTGCCAACCGCCTAACCTCACTGCAGCTCTGCCACATCGTGAACCTTCTCCTCTCCACTTCTCTGCACTTCTCAGAATTAGCTCAGTTGGCTGCACTGAAGCACTCAGTTTTTTCCCTTTGGGGCATTGTCGCCATATCTTTCTTTATAGTTTCAGAATGTGTTCTACTGTAAATTATCAACTGTATGTTATCTTGGAGGAAAAGCGCAGAGCTAGAGGGAAGCAACAAAGCCACCAGTCTCTCTGGTTACATAATTCATGTCAGCCATATTCAAATAAGATTTATCACATTGTCAATCATCAGGAAGTGTGTGTGTGTGTGTGTGTGTGTGTGTGTGTGTGTGTGTGTGTGTGTGTGTGTGTGTTTGTGTGTGTGTGTGTGCAAGAGCACTGATAACTCTGAAGTGATAAATTAATAACGTCCTACCATGGGAGCATGTGAATGAGCGTGTTTAGTCATTCTGTTTGACAACAGAAGGAAACGGCCTATTCCGTGGGGTAGAAATCAAATTTCACACTTTTCATAGATATTGTTCCCTCCTCCAAATGTTTAAAATATTGAGTCTTGCTCTGTCAGGAAAGTGGCTCAAACAGCACTTTGCACAGAAGTAACTTTTGTTTGGCCGTAAACCGAGCGAACCTTCTCTCAAAGAGAAAAACAGTATGTGGTCTGAATGTCCTGAAATTGTTTATTTTGGAAACACTAGTTCATGACTTCTGAATAAACTGAAAAACCTTGAAAGTAAAGTAACGCCGTATGCTTGTTTATATTTTTCTTTGCGATCATTTTTTATAGACATTTTTGTTTGTTGTCATTTCAAGGATGCTGTGGATGTTTTTAACAAATAATAACGCAGCACATCATTTAATGCGGCGATCCTGTAGCAGGGTTCATATTCTTTTTAAAGCTATGATGAAATTGTGGGCAATATGTCCATATAGATTAAAGAACATTGAGATGTATTTAATCATACCAACAAACAATGACTCACACATGTCCTCAAAACCCAAGCCGTCCCACACCTGCTGTAGCAGAAAGCTCTGCGTCTTTTATGATGCGTCTATAGAGGAAGATCTCCCCGAATGCATAGGTTTGAACATGTGAGGAGTGACTGAATGGATGATTAAAAAAGACTGCGAGACACACAGACTCCTCCACTGATTTCAGCTCTGAAGTCAGCCAGCCAGGTGTCGAGTGTTTGGGAGTTAGCGTTTGAAAAACTTGTGAGAGAGACGGAAAGAGGGAGTGACTGATTGAGACTCTTGAGCGATTATGAGCAGGAACAATGTGCCACAGATAAACAAGCCCTCACATCTCCAACTGGAAGTCTAAAATGTTGAACGTTTGAAACTCCTTTTAAAAAATAAGACGAGTCTCCCTCTCATCGCCATGTGTTTGCCGCCTGTGTGTCGGCACAGACAGCCTACCGCCATATGTACCTTCTACCTACTCCGTTCTGTCGTGCTGTACACAAGCGTACCGATACAAAGCTGCTGCTGGAGTCTAAACGGAGCAATGCCAAACAACTCGTTCTCTTTTTGTGTAGGGCCAATCTGACCCCTGTCTTGCACCAGGTGTGCATTTCCTTGATCCCTCTCTCCTTCAACCCTCCCCTTCGTATTTACACCCCTGCCGCCCGCAATGAATGATTCACATGGAGAGGCTCCCTTCCTCCATCGGAAAGCTTTGCAACTATACACTACAGCCCAGCCTCCATTTCTCTGATCTCGCTATGTTGTGTAACGCTTGAAAAACCCTTGCGTTCTCGTACTTGTTTCTTTTTTTCCCTCCACGCTCTCTCTCTTGCTCTTTCTCTGAGTTACATTCAGTATTGACTGTTTATGCTTTTTAATGTTGTGGAGAGGGCCCGGGGCTTGCGGATGGGGGAAAAGCGCTCTTCTTGACACACTTACGCCCCCGTAGTGAACTCTAGCTCCCAGCACTCTAGCAAGTACACAGACCTTCTTCTTTTCCCTCTCCCTCCCTCCTCTGTCTCTTTCACTCCCTCTTTCTTTCTACAACTGGGAGCTCCTCTGAACATCAGCACCCCGTGTTGCTCCACTCCAAAGATCACCTTATGGAAGATTAAGATGCTCAAATGCTCAAGCAAAAATATTTACACAATAACCCCCCTTTTCCCATCAAAGCGGAGGCAGTGGAGTTGAGTAGAGTGATCTCGGGGGGGAGTTAGAGGGCGCCAGAGAGTGCAACAGTCACCTCTGAGCAGGGAAGGCCTCGGTCAAACCTGACAGGGAACAAAAGTGACCTCTCCATCTTTAGGTCCTCCATGTGTCTTCCATCTGTCAGCCCACCTTCAGATCCCCTTTTGACTCATACTCTCTTTCACACACTTACTTTACCGATCGATGCGCTGAAATCTCTCCAGCCCAGTTGTGATGAGGAACGACTACCACAGATGATGCTTAATATGAACACGCAGACTTGAATAGTTATTTGTCTGCTGGTATATTTAACTCTCTTTTCTTGTTATCCGGCCTGCCAGAATATATTTCTTCCTTAGTCAAGCAGCTTCATTTTGTGTGGGTATTCTCAGTAGAACAATGTAGAAATAAATTACAGCATACGTATACAATGAAGGCAGACCGTGGAGCCATACGTTGACCGCTGTAGGCAGCGTGGGTCAGCCAAGTGTCTTGGAGAAATCTCTGGACTCCATTTGCACAGCTACGTAGCAAACAGGATCTCAATTTAACGCAAAGTGTCGTCGTACGCCTGCAGCTAATACAGAGCGACAGTTAGCTGCTCGCTGAAAGGCCGCTATCTGCTCTTTGTGTCGGCGCTGATACTAGTGATGGCCATCTTAACCATCTTCACTGAGTGTGGGCAGCCCGTGTATTATCACTATGTTTTCTTGTGTGTCCCTGCTGCTTTGATATCCACTGATTGACTCCTCACTGGCATTTTCAAGAAAAGAAAAAGGAAACTTCAATTCCCGTTCATCTTTCAAGTCCTGTTCATCTGCTTAAAGAGCATTTCATGGTCAAAATTGCGTTCAGGCGCCTCTTGTTCTAGAGGCAGCCACTAATAGAGTCGGTTTAAAGGCTGTTTGGAGTGTGTTTAATGAACACTGGTACACAGTCAGATCCATCAGCGCTGGCTCTTTGGCAGTGACAACCAGATCCTGTAATGTCGATGTTTGGAGATAATGCTACAAATTAAACAAGCGCGTCTGTCCCATTGTGCCCACAAGGGAATATACGTTACAGTTCAGGAAACAATGAAATACAACTCCATCTCAACATGTGACCGGATAGATAGCTATGATAAGAAACACTAAATGGGAATCTAATGTGAAAAAAGCTGAGGTCTGTTTCTACTCCTTAATCACAGAGCCCGGTGACAGACCAAAGACGATGCTTTCACCGTCAGACAAAGGAAGAGAGAGGCTGAATCTGTGGTGGCTAGTGGAGGAGGGAGGGACACTGCCCCCCACCCCATCCTCCATCCCCTGCCCCCCCCCCCCCCTCCCTTTTCAACTAAAGGAAGACATCATTATGAGTAAATGACATGAGGCGGTTGGTTCTGTTCCACTCCTGGTCCCCCAAGGACTCTTTTGCCCCACTGTGTAGCCCGTTCCCATCCAGCTTTGCTGCTGGCCACAGGCCTTCAGAAGCCCAGGCTCGGGCTGCAACTCAAAGGGATGGACGCTCGCACATTATTGATTGGACACTCGATAAAAGGTCATGGGGGCCCTCCTCTGCTGTGGGGTCCTGCGCTGCGAGTAAGCCCCTCTCTATCAGGCCACACACACATACAGCGCTGTCCCCTGCATCAGCCACCTGGGGGATAAGCAGAGCTGGCAAACAAGCTAATCATTCCCTCCGATTTTCTCTCTCCTTTTCTCACTGACACCACACACACACACACACACACACACACACACACACACACACACACACACACACACACACACACACACACACACACACACACACACACACACACACACACACACACACACACAGTTCCTGAGTGGCTGATAAATGTCAGAATGGCTTGTATGGGATTTTTAAGAAAATTATTTATTAATTGAACTGGTTAATTAGGTCCCTGAGGCTTGCACGCTAATTGAGAGCCACAGAGCTGGCGAGGCAAGAAAGCCAAAACAAAAGCGATGGCTCAAACAAATAGACAAGCGCTTGAGAACTCTCACACTCAGCGCACACACACACAGTCGCACATAAATTAACGGAAAGATAAACAACTGTTTACATTTTTTTCCCTTCTTGGGCTTCCCCTTTTCCTCGCATAATTTTGTGACCTGCCAAATGTTCTCCTCTTCTTGATGTTCCAGCGATGGAGAGAGACGCGCAGCCACTGAAATCTGCCACATTGCACAAAGCATCTGTCTCCACACAGCGCCCCGCATTCATTAAGTTTGCACCAATTAGCAGACATAGCTCATAGCACAAACATCCATTTGTGCCTCCCACTTTGAAAAATCTTCCTAAAGTGAATGTGTCCCTCAATATGCCCTTGTGTCACCCAACTTTATCTTCACAAAGTCTCTGTTTCTTGCATAATTAGAGAAGAAATTCATTTCTTCTCCTGTCTTCTTTCAGGCGGTGTCTTTGTCCCTTTTTATATCGCGCTCGAGTGCACCTTGAGAGCGAGTGTGCTTTTGTCAAGAAATCACACCAAGGTTGTCTGAAAGACTTATGAGATGGAGTCATAGGCGGAGGTTGGTTCGGGGACCAGAACACAGAGAGAGGCATGCTGACACCTCGACAGTTACACCTGTTTCAACAATTATCCTGCTCTCTGATAAGAGCTGAACTCCTTGGATGCGTGCTTCGTCGAGTTAACCGAAAGTTTTCATTGGTGACAAAGTCTTGTGTATTCAAACTTCCAAGCCCCAGTTCCATAGCATTTGAAGGCAGGGTTATTGTGAAGGAAGAAAGGGAACTAGCTGACGCTGAGCAATATAAATAGATCTACACAGCTTTTCTGTATTTTAATTTAAAGTGCAACATAGGAACATAAGATTTTGATCTGTGGAGCAGACTTTAAAGACACGTAGAGCTTAATTGGTAACCTCTCTACAGTATTGATTCTCCGTGTCA
Organism: Notothenia rossii; assembly: GCF_949606895.1. Lineage (NCBI taxonomy): Eukaryota > Metazoa > Chordata > Actinopteri > Perciformes > Nototheniidae > Notothenia > Notothenia rossii. Next base: position 12,355,654 of record NC_136910.1, read on the forward strand.
AGTGATGGATGACTTTTTGATTTCTTGTAAATATCCATGTTGACAGCGAAGTTTTTTCTGATGGTGTTTTATAGGGCATATATTCCAAATTACTAAAACAAGTAGTAACTTTAATTTTGTACATCTAACTTTTTCAAAACAAATGTTTTCTTTTCTTCTCTTGTTTTCTCTTCTTTTATCTGAACATGTGCAAAGGACATTTGAGGGGATTACCATGTTTCCAGATATGAAGTTTGGCAAAAGACGCACACATTGTAATTCTAACCATCGTAGCATGTTGCAGTTTCTATGAAAGGTCAGTGTTTGATATCAGGGGTAATTTTGAAGGCCTTTCAAATAGTCCTCCTTAACATTCATGAGCATACATGACCCCAGCAGCTAGAGCAGCATCACAATATGATTACCCGCTTAACACCACCGCGTTGTGGAAATTGCCCCCGCCCCCTCCCCAAGTAAACTCTGCCTCTGACCTGCATTCCTTCGCTCTGGAGGGACCGCTTGCGCTCTGTCTCGGAAGGGAGATTCGGATGATGGGGCATCAGGGTCAGATGCTATTGAGCGATCCTTCAAATAAATGTATGAATAAATTACTTGATAAATGAACGGCTGGACTGAAATCACTGGAGAAAACCAAAGAGTTGAACTTTACCGAGTAGTAAAGAAAAACAAGAAGAAATCTGAAAGTGCTCTTTTCTTAGTTTGGAAAGCGTTCACGGTTCTTAGCAGAAGCAAGGCATATTTCTGTTTGATTTATGAAAAGCTCCACTGTATCACAAGAGAAAGTCTGAAGTCGAATGTCGAGTGCAGAAAAGACAAAAATCCTAAAATAGTTTTTTGTAGTTTCAGTTTGATTAGCTGAGAATCAAGTCAAGGCTGAAATGTTTGACCAATAAGAGACCACAACTCTCTACCACACCCTTGAATAGGGTAAGGAGTAGAGCTGCTGATCCTTGATGTCAAAAAGAGGGTGTGTGTGTGTGTGTGTGTGTGTGTGTGTGTGTGTGTGTGTGTGTGTGTGTGTGTGTGTGTGTGTGTGTGTGTGTGTGTGTGTGTGTGTGTGTGTGTGTGTGTGTGTGTGTGTGTGTGTGTGTGTGTGTGTGTGTGTGTGTGTGTGTCTCAGTGTGTCTCATCAGGATGCCTGCTAGACACCTTCTTTTGGAGGTTCTGTGGGTAATACTTGTAGTAGACCCTGAGACTCGGATCATGTTTACTGTATCATCATTCATCTTATCTGATTTGGTGATGTCTCAGGGTGCCCAAACAAATGGAAATTATGAAAATAAAAACATATTGAAATACAGTCAAACTTTTGAATGACACCTCTCTAGTAAAGTTTGTTTTTGTTTTTATGTAAACTGGGAGGGAGTGAAAACATAAGGAAGTGACCAAATCATTTCAATACCTGTGGGCCAAATTTAAGGCGGAAACATATTAGAGCCAGGAAGTTTACACAGCATCATTTTCTTTAACCTTTAGGGCTTTGAAGTCCCTGGATCTAAAGGCTGCTTCCTGTGATACAGACCCAGTGCTTCGGCTGACGTTGATCATGGATGTATGTTGTTGTGTCCCGCAACTGTGACCAGCAGGTGCAAAATGTAAAAAAATAATAACTTTGCTGCAGTGAAAAATGTATCACTGTGCCATGGCAGTCACGAAGATGCTTATTTTTCACCAGCTACTGAGAATGAGTCAAAGTCAAACATGGACTCATAAAAGATTAGTTACAGTAAATCTATGTGTAAATGGAGTATTGCCAACTCTAGCCCCATCTCCGGCCTAACATAGTTTTGTTAACAGCTGGTGTAATATAAATTGGCCAAGATGAATGTTTAAGAAAGGATGAAACCGCGGTGGCAAACTACCAAGGGCAACAAGGTCCTCTCTGCTGGTCCAACAATTACCATATGGACAGCACTTTTATAAATGACATTATTCCATTTTGTAATATTCGCAGCTGTCAGTCTTTAAATGTAACTGTTTTTGAGGGATGTTCAGTGTAAAACGTAGTTTACAATCTAACTTATTTTTCTTCTTCTGTGGTACATTTACATCTGAAAATAATCTAATCAATGCCAGTTGCTTTATGTTTAAAAAACATAGTTTAATGTGTTTAAATCCTAAATAAGTCTATTCATTCTGACAGCTTTTGGTCCACATTTTATATATCAGCACATTTTGTTTGCTTTGCTCTATAAAAAGGCAGCAGCAGAGAAAATGTGAGCAAACCTTATCCGTTTTTGATGGAGCTTGTTCTGTAGATGCCACAAAAGAGGAATCATGGGAGGCCTGATCCTGGCTTTGTATTGTATTTCTCTCCAGCACAGGATGAGTCAATGTGCAAAATATAGCTTTTTCCCTCGCAACTTAAAATAATATACCAGATCATTTGTAAGACCAGTACCTACCTGTACATGGTTTTAGGATCATGTGATCAATATTTCTTATATGCACTTTAGATTAAATCCAATAGCTCACTTTGTGAAACGAAATATATGAGCATTTTTATTTTATATCTGTTTTTATTTTCACCAGTCCATATCAACTATGAAACCTTTAAAACCAGATGTATCTAATGTACAATGATCATTGTACGGAGTCCCAGAAGTGTGATCTTAAAAAAAAATGATCTTGCTGTTTCACAACATTAATATAAGTAGAAAAAGCTGTACACATCTGTCCTGTTTTAGCATGACAGCCACGGTGTCTATCTTCGGAGGCTGTGTCCGTGCAGAAAAGATTTAAGGGTGAGCTGTGACTGTGCCTCGGCCCGATGAAAATCCCCTCTACGCAGCAAGGCCCCGCAGTCCCAATCCCCCTCAGACTGGCACCGATCGATTGCTGGTTGTTATTGACATGACACCTGCCGAGCCGGGCTTTAAGCTATCGAAAGCCGATGTGGCAGATCAAAAATAGGACTCCAGCTTTCATGTTTGTAAACAGTATCGATTTGCATAATAACCTTAAAAATTAGTTCCCCGGATTAGGCAAGGACAAACCTGTTTCAGCGTTTGTTATGATGCTCGCAGCATATGCCTAATTAGAGAAAAAAAGGCAGAGGCTGTGATCGGCTTATAAAACAGGCTGTGATCGGCTTGACAAGTCGGTGCCTCGCTGTCAACACCTTTTGGTTTGCCACTGTTAATGAAAGCTATTTTCCATTAAATAATAAAATAAAGAAAACACACCTCTAGACTTGCTCGGCAGACAAAAGCGCTGATGCGTCACTTTTACACGGATGCAAATTATTGCTGCGTGTCACAATCATTTATTCATGAGGAGGCCTTCTATCTCTTGGCGGGTTTACCTGCGCCACGGAAGTGCTCTTTCCTCCGTGGTGCCACAGCGCTGAGAGAGATGTCAGCCTTCAGGAGTGACGAGGAGACAGATGTACTAAAGAAACAACACAAGCACCGCTCGCTCCACCAGACGGGTCCAGTTTAAAAGCACTGAATTATGTATCTAAGCACAGAATGACTTGTCAGCGTTGAAAATCTCCATTCCCTGTCTCACAAACCGTGACCTTGTTTGCTACCGAGGAGCATTGATTAGCTGCAGATGCCTACAGATGTCCAACTAATGCCAATTATAATGACATTTACTGAGAGGTCGTTAAATGCCAGTAACATCAACTCCATGCAATCCTGGAATTCTTTTGCATTTTTACACATTTGCACTCCAGCGTTGCAACACACTTCACAACAAAAGACGCTGCAAGGCAAAGATGAAGAAGCTTTCCATTTCAACTCCCAGTTGTGGACATTTTTCGTATAATCCACTGTAACACCATTCCTTCTGCAGGAATTCCCCAGTGAAAAATGCAAAAGATTAGAAAAAATATAAAGACAAGTTTATGGAAAAATAAAGGGCTAGTGGTGTCTGACAGGCCTTTAAATCTAGGACACTCATCCCAAAGAGGAATGCACACACTCATTGCAGGGACATAAAAGCAGAGTTTTAGCTGGGCTACAAGGGCGATGGAGATGGTAGGCCATTAGTTGGATGGCATTCTTATATGTCTGTGAAGCAGCCACGACACCCCATTTGTTTGAAAATTGTTGCACCGGTTTTTATACTAAAGGCGTTTTTAGAGGATTTGAGCATACTTATTCTGGACGTGCAGATTCAGAGTGTCAGTAAAGACTTCAGGGCAGCAGGATATAAAGACTCAATCGATTTATACAGGCGATGTTTTCAATTTGTGAAATTCATTTTACAGCTTTACTATTTGCACTTAACCAAAGGTCAACAACTATTCATGTCTTAGCAAGATAAATGGATGGAGAACAGACACACGTGTACAAATACTCATAGAAATGGGGAAGGAAAGCAAGAAAAAAAAGGAAAAAAAACAAAATGACATTCAAGAAAATGGCTCATGGCTGGTTATGGCAGATTAGCTCAGCCAGAATGGTTCTTCCAGACCCACCTTAGGAAAACAATACCATATGTGCAGGCTTATTTACGAAGTGCTGACACAAGGGCCTGAAAGAATTAGTATTCTGTTAGGTAAATGTTTTCCTCTGGGCTCTGTCTCTGCAACAGCTTACAGATGTTTCAGCCATGCAGAGAACGCAAGGCTTTTCCCTCCACGGCATGAATGAAAAAGCATGTTGAAGGTTTTGCCCCAGCCAAGCTCGGAGAGTGATCTACAACTTATACTCGGCTGCACTTTGCTAAGTACTACCTCCTGCGCTGGCCAAGGTTTCATCTGACACAGACGCTATTTAGTGCTGCTTCCATGGGACTCCAGTGCACATTGTTCGGCACAGATTTGTCAGGCTGGCAGGTCTCCAGCGACAGATGTACTGGCAGCAGTAAAAGCCGTCTACACTGCACAGGAGTGTAAAAAATAATGTTGAAGCACTTTAAGTCTCCTAGTGAACTGGTTTATCCTCACTAATTGTTTGGTGTTTCTGATAGACACAATGTGGATTGTTGAAAGGCTACGTGTTTGCCCTTTTTCAAGTTTCTCTTACCAACTCTGTCTCTTTCTCTCACACTATTGAGGAGTCATAAAAGCAAATGGGGCCAATCTTGTTTACAAGGAGTAGCGTAGGACCAACTGACTGCTCAGCCCCAGCCTTGACTCCCATTTACTAGTGTAACAAATCGTTAGGGACCGGAGTGAGGCAGGGGGAAAACATTGTTATCAGCAGGCCAGATAAACCCCCCTCCAGAGGTAGCGCTGATAGAGAGGCAGCCCCACCGCTGGGCAAATAGAAAGATCATATCTGGTCCTTGCTCTGAGCCGGCCAATCAGCCCAGCAGAAGCACTGAGGCTTACTCGAACAGGGGAGATGTGTGGAGAGAGGAGACCAGAGCATCGCCAGGGTCTGCTCCTCTTTTCAGGTGGACTTTTAGAGGAGAAGATGGATCTTTGGAGGAGGAGAGGAGGCCTTGGATGGAGCTCTCGTTTGGGAGGTGCTTCAGTGGGTCAGTTTGTGGTTGAAAGAGCTTTTTCTTACAGATTAAGTTTGAGTTCTTGAACTTCTCCTGGTCACCCATCTCCTGCTCCACAGCTCCTTTGCAGATTGATTAATACCCTGTGTGGTGATTGACTGATTCCGGTAATCGACCCCATGATCAATAATAATTGCGGGGTTGGCAAGATTTAATATTGATTCTTACTATTTTTCACATCTCTCAATGTGAAAAGACATCACAGGTGACATATGGGACATGCTCCCATGCAATTATGATTATGTTAAATTATGTAAAGTACATTTTGACCTTGACCATCCGCACCACAACTAATGTGACGTGCAGAATTTGACTGGGAAATGAATCATATCTGTTTTAATACTTTTTGGGACAGACTTGGTAGTTCTTGTGTTTGTGATAAAATACAGAAAACACTTTTTGATACTTTACATTTACTGCCCCTTAAATATACGATGTTTTCCCCATCGTCCTTGCTGTAATTGTCATTCTCCATCTTCTATATTCAAGCAATGGCTTTTGCGGATGCCTGATTTATTTTAATTGACCATGGCCCATTTCTTTATTTTTGGGTTACTGCATTTGTAACGGAGCGAGAAGGGTTGTGATCTTTTACGAATATTTGAAAAGACCTTTTATAAATATGTTGAATGTAATATATCTTACAGGTTTTCTTTCTATCTATCTGTCATGTTACTTTCTCTCCCCAGATAACAGTAATTTTCTTCTCTTTCCTTTGCTTAAATGTTTCATGGAGGTTTGCCAGAAAAAATATTAGCCCCTCTCCTCATCCACTAGTGGCTTTAGCTTTCCTTTGGGGCACATACTTTGGAGCATTCCGCCTTACATTCCTCACTTCCCCTCTTATCCAGTTTCTACGAGACACTCTTAAGACCTGAGGTATAAATTAACCATTTATTTAATCTCTTATTATTGTGCTTGAGATGATGAACACAACCTTTTTTTGATCCATTACCTCTCTATGATTCATTTAAAAGACCTTGTCACTCATGTCATTCATCTCCCACTGAAGTCAGCTTTGCGACACCTTTAGAAAGGGGCACTTACTGAAGTTGCAGTGATTGTACTTGAGTAAAATATTTCTGCACTTCCATTCAGCAGTATGATATACGATAGTGGTGAGAGGCCAAGCTCCTCTATGACAAGCAGGAGGCACATTTCCAGAGGCAGAAGGAGGGTTTCAGGGTGAAGAGGCTACAGCTGTCATTGCTCATCTTAATGGCATGCTGGAGTGCGCACACACAAATGCACACAAACACTTACAAACCCTACACACACCTACAAATGTGGGGTAAATGAGGAAGCTTTGGATGTATGCGGATGTATGCAAGTGAGGCCTCGCACACGCTTGCAGACACATAAATCTGCTCTCTTTCACGCGCACACACATTCAAAATGTGCAGGAAATGAGGAGAGGAGGCTTTAGATGTACATATAAAAATGCGAGCAGCCATGTGTGTGAATGCATACTCCTGCAGACATTCAATTGGAATCACATAAACACACACATACGCCGGATTTGTACACAGATGTACGCGCTCTCACACAACATGAATATGTATTCCTTAACACTCAGAAGCGACTACACAGCCATGCACACGGATACTGTGTAGCATACAGACACACCTTCACACACCGAGCATTGCCTGTGACAGATGTTGGCAGGAATATTGCCAGGAAGAAAGCGCTTTCATTTCTTTTTATTCTCTCTGTATTTTGGCATGCCTATCTCTGTACACAGTGTGGCCATGTCACCAAAGCTGTTTATTTTCTCTTTGCGTTCCTATGTGCACGTCCCCCCCGCCCCCTTCCTCCCTATGTTATCGTCATGAAATTGAAGTCATTTGTGCCAAGACACATTAGAAGAGATTCGGGGAAAGCGAGGGGGACATTAGCAAAGATATTTTTGTCAGTAATGAGCTAACTCTTTGTTATGCACCAGGCTAAGGAGGTCTAATGATGACGTTTGTACCAAGAGGAAGAAACTGAGTCTCCAGAGTCCACACACAGCCAGAAAGCACAGGCTTTGGTGCAACTCTTAACTCTATTCAATTATGCAAATGAGCCCGTTGGGCTAGTGTTGGCCGTCACTTTAATGATGACGTGGGTAAACAGACATAGCTTCCTTTTTCTGTCTTTAAAAGCTCTCCCCCCCGACCCCCCCCCCCCCCCACCCTACAAACCCCTTATTTCTTATTTTGCACCCGAGAGAAAGTTAATTGTCTTAGTCATTAAAGAGGTATCAGCTGTCATGCCACTGACAAAGACATAAAGAGAAGGGAAGGCAGAGGGATGTGAAGAAGATAGATTTATTTTGTGCCTTCCAGGCTGATGGCAAAGACTCTCCTAAGATGCAATCATGATATTTTGATGCCAGATGAGGACTGATCAACCTCTCAAGGCTGATCCTCTTTGGAGATGTTTCTCTGTTCTCCCCAGCGTCCACCGGGTGGCAGAAGAGTACAAGGAACAGGCCGCTCCTTTAAACGGCTTCACACACCACAGAGGCGAGGGGAGGCTTTTTGCAACTACAAAAAAAACGGCCCCAACAGCCCTGGAAATGTTTGTTAAACTTACAGTCAAAAATGCACATATGCTTCATAATCACATGGCTTCAATTGTGCAGATGCAAGTGCATTAATAGGCAAGGCTTTTATATAACTTTAAAGGGCCTTTTGTGGAGGAAATGATTGCAATAATGAACTCACATGAAGACAGCTCTAAAGAAGTTGGGATCGTGATAATGAAAGGCATAATTAAAAGCATTTATAACATTGAATCAAATTCACATCAATAGATTATACTGTATACTTTAAGGTGAGAATAAAACAAAGCTTACTGAAGTAGGTAAGGATAATAAGAAGTTGATACAACAAACAAAAAAATGACTTAGGAGAACCAGCTGTTTCAGGAATAAACATTATGCAGCATTGTTTATTTCTATTTTGCTAATTGTTTTGATGCTTATTTTATGAATATGAGGTATTCAAAAGCAAGATCTATTGCACAGTATGCAAGCATATAGTTTTATACTGTGTATATTCTTTCTGTTTAAACACATTATTTATTTTTGATGCAGCCTAAATAACGATGGTTTAAAATATTGACCTTTAAATATATTTAAGCTTTTTGTTAAAAAGAAAAGCAGAAATGTGTGATATTGACATCAGTAGTTGTCAGATATTACCTTCTGTCTAGCAGCTGATACACAATGTAGTCATTTCTGTTTCAGACAGTATGGAATTTATTCCGCATCATTTATCTGAGCAACATTTTGTCTGAGTGCATGTGGAGTGTATCCAGGACTCAGAGCAAAGTAAAGTAATTGATTGAATGTGCAGATATTACATAATAACAGGCTCTTTCTGATGCATTGTCTTTATGAATCGTAACTTACAGTCTAGCCTTTAGGTGGGCACCGATCAACCAGGGAATCAAAGCGAGAACATTATTCAGAAAACATTTCTTTCTGTAGTGTTTCTTTGTCTTTCTACTGATTGCACACTGGATGCCCTGAGCACTTGTGACTGAAGACAAATTAACTTGGGAATGATTGTCACATCAAAGTCTCTCTCTCCATGCTATTCATTTAAGACTCTGGGCATTGAGACCAAAGTTGTGTGCTCAAAGTGAAGGGGGAAAAAAACTCTGGCTTTGGCATTATTTCCATATTTTTAGCTTGTTCCAATTGTCTGCTCGCTTGTATTTTTCCGTTTACTGCCCAGAGGAACTGGAGCCGCTGAATAGCAACGGTCACCACAAATCACCCCTTAAGGACGTCCTCAAGTAGACAAGGATCAAGGCTGCATTTTATTTTTGCTACAAAGGCTTTATTGTATGAAGGTATTGTCACTCAGTGTGCTAGTAAGTGTTTGACACAAGGATTCTGGGTAGATCAGCTCCTTGAAAAATGTCCTTATGTTGTACTTTGGTCTAGTGTCAGATAATGTAGAAGGAGGGCGGACGCAATGCAATGTCTGAAAACTACTTTTCTTTTGATCTGTCCATTATATGTTATACTTTTCTTACTTCGGAGATGTAACGGTAAACCTGCACCCATATTTGCATCACACCAGTAGCCACACAACAAAACAAAGCCGCATTTAGGTGACATCTTCCAAATCAGAACAACCTCCCCTCCCCATCTCCTCTTCATAAAACAACCCTCCAGGGAACAAATACTAAGTGAAAGCATGTAGGTAAGCGAGACAAACTGTGCGGGAGAGATGTGGCCATTGTGAGTGTTTATTGGACGCCATCTTCTTGTGATGTGACAGGGGGTCCGAGCCTCATCTCTACAACGTGCATCTAGGCGCTCTCAGCAGGAGGCTCGCGCTCCCCTTCTCCCTGGTGCCACTGCCAGACGTCTCTGCCGAGGTGGTGTGTGCTAATAATTTAAACAGCCCAATCAAAGACAATGCGATGTTTCACACAAGGGAGAAAAAAGGAGGAAAGTGATTATTAGTGTTTGGGAGAGGCAGCCAAAGTGATTGAGCTGAAGGGGGACTTTGATTCTGGGGCCTCTCGTTGTTTTTCAGAATGGCGTTGGGTTTAGCCGCCAGGCTTCAGGAATCTGGTGAGCTGTCAGCGCATGATGGTTCACTTTTTTCTTTTTCTTAGCAGGCTCAAAGCCACACACAAACAGATTCACCACCAACAGTTTATTGTAGTAAGCCAATACCATGTCCATCCTTCTGAAGGGAAGACATTAGGTTTTGTCATTTAGGATTTTGTGTTCAATGTTTGGATTGTTGTTATTGTTTTTTATCCTGCACACCTCGGGAAGAAAAGTTGAGATTTTGGGAACGGTTTGAAAGAAAAAAGTCACTTTGAAAATCACTTCTGAGGAGTGGTTAAAATAGTTTATGTTCAGTTTGGTTTGTTAGGCTACATTCAAATCGCTATCTGGAATGAAAACACACACACACACACACACGCACACGCACACGTACACGTACACGCACACGCACACGCACACACACACACACACGCACACGCACACGCACACGCACACGCACAGACACAGACACAGACACACAGTAGAGATGAATCACCTTGGCTTGTCAAGAGGTTGGTTAATAGACACATTTGATGTCACGCAAAGCCCAATGCTGTTGAAAGGGTTTTGTTAGTGTGTTGCTATCACCTCCTGTGCATAAAGCTCCACTTAAAACAATAAATAGCAATGAGCGCATCCAAAGCCCCTGCAGTTTAAAACTATATCCCGTTTGATATGGGATACCTACAACTGTTGGCTTTATCTAATGGATTGGATTCCCACACCTCATCCCTTTCGCTGTTTCAAAGCATTGAAACCTTCAAATGTAATGTGTTATCAGCACATTAGCTGCTCTAGAGCCACTATCAATGGCTCATTTTTCTGCAGGGGACAATGTTACACAGTTTGGAAAAAGGGAGCGACCTCTGAACTCCTTGGATTCAAACCATTCGCTTTGCTATCTGTCCAACTTGTTTGATACCCAAAAGAATACATGTTTCTATTTATTGACTGGAAACTCACACTTACTATATTACTTAGTGGTTTTACTAAGGGTCATACTTTAATATAGCTTTATTTTTGTACATTTAGCTTGCTAAGGAACACACTACCCATCACTTTGTTTTTGCTGTAAGACAATCTTGGCAAAACATTTTTGTCATTTCGCTTTGACCATACCTGCAGCACACTGATCACATACATACAGTTGGATATTATTGGCCAAATAGTGCAAAATGTTAGGGAAGAACATTTGCATTTTGTTGTGAATAAACACATATCTTACATGTTGCCCTCCAGATTCTCACATATTCGTTTGTTCATGAAAAGGCCTTAAGAAGACCTATAGCAGCTGGCTTATCTTTTGCTATGATAAAGCCACTGCAATAAAGCCTTTTGTTGGCCTTGTTTTGGACAGCCTGGATTGTCTTTCTGTTAACGTGGTCAGTGTTTTTAAAACAAATAGAGGTTCGAAATAGTCACTACAAGCTGTTACACATTCTCAGTGTGCTATAATCGTAATCACATCCTTCTATATTAACATAATCATACCTTACAGTACTACCAACTGCCCACTTTGCCAGTTCTTGCCCAATAGACAATTATCCAAACATTCATTATATGTGCCACAAAAACACAGCAGCATCAAGAATTGAGCTTCTGAGTCTGCATTTCCCTTAAGATAGTTTCCAGCATCTTCTACCAGAAGGCACCTGGATTAACTGAGCAGCAGTAGCTTTATTTACTTAGCCTCTCCTTCAACAGCTGTTATTTGGTTACTTGTTAGTTTACCTACTAGCTGCAGTAAGCATAGCAGGATGGTTTGACTACAGTTTAGGGTCATTCTGTTTCCAGGGATTGTATTTCTTTAATTGTTTGCTCTGCTTTTGAAATGCATTGAGTGAACAAGACACAGCAGAATGCTGATTCATGTTATTCCCTAATGTGATTAACTGGAGGATGGCTAATTGATGTGTGGCAGCAGGGTGTAGTTGTTTTTAAAACAGGATGTGAGGATGTGGCATTTAAGTATATTTAGTATCCCATCCTTATCTATTTCTTGCTATTCTAACACTTTGAACTCAAATAGATTTTTGACATAAACGCAAGGAATGTATTGCTTTATGTTGCTTAAAATGTGGTTGCCATTTAAGAATTTCTGTAATTCATAATCCGAAAAAAATTGGGTTTTTAATAGTAAAACAGCATGTTCTCACAGGAAATCAATATGCAATTTTTTTTTACTTACCCTAACCACACACCCACATTACAAACAACAACCAAAGATACATTAAAACAGGATAAGTCAAAGAAGACAAATGCTTATATAATTGTGGTGCCAAAAACAACGCTCTCAATTTTTGCAGATTAACTTCAGCATTCACAGGTTACATTTGGAGAAGACATTATACTGGATTCTAGCTGTATAAATATAAGGACAATTTGAACAGTGGCAGCTGCTATTGACCATCGAACTCCATGTCAGCTGCTGGCTAAAGCATTGATTTACACAACACTCAAATATAAATTGTTCACCACCTGTAACTTTCTGCAAAGGGAGGCAGATGTTATGTATCTTGTCTGGTTTCGTAGTGCAGGACCACATTTTGAAAAGGTGGCAGAGCAGAGGAGTGATCCGTAAGATTCTTTATGTATCATAGAGTACAGTTCTCTTCCCACCTCTCCTGACTTCTATATTTCCCTCTCTGTCCCTCTTTTATAAAATAGAAGTGGTGGAAAATGGCCGTACATACTCCATGTTTAGCACCATTCGGTACTTTTGGTTCTTCCAATTAAAATAAAGCTTCTAATTGTTAGTTTGCTCAGCAATTCTCCCTACTGTATGTGTGCCTTCTTCTTTCACATCAGACAGAAAAAGAGTCTCTTTTACGTCTATAGGTCGTCACAGCTCAAATTATAGGTCCTGCGTCTGAATGTATACGTTATGTATGTTTATCCTCCTACTAGAGTTGTCATTAGGGAGAATGCAGTGCATGTAAGGTCTCGCATGATAACAGGGTTAGTTGTTGTGCTGTGTGTGCCGTGTGCTCTATATAGACCATGTGTGTGTTCGCTTTTCTACGATTGTGCTGCAGCAAAGCGGGCAGACATCTCCACCAAACAGATCCTGAAGGGGCGGTCAGGCAGCAGCTGTTTGTTTATTTAGATCTAACTTGTAATTACGTCTGCGACAGACTGCACCACGTAGAAAAGACATATTTGGCTCTGCTCACCAGCCAGCCGTCAAAGGGCGCTTGCTGTCCCTCCTGATTACAGTTGTGCAGTGTAGTCGTGCCATCCCAACGACAATGAGAGAAATGAGCCACCAGGATCTCATTTAAGAAGCAAATGGAAGCGACTCAACTGTTCTGAAGGTGTGTGTACACATTTCACATGACAGAAGAATACTTTTATATCACTACTAAATGGCTATCTGAAAAGTTGTTGCCTCTTAAAGTGGAGGTCTATAACTGAGCCTACAAGAGTCAGTGTAATTGTATGCTAGGTTTGCATAAATGCAGTGTTGGGGTTTTCAAGATGGCAGGATAGTCCGTTGATGTGACAATACTTTGTCCAGGTCGAGGAGGATTTCTGCTTATGATACAAACTGTATGTAAATGTCCCTCTACAAGCACGGATGCTTGCTGTGTTCCCTCATTTGGCATTCATAAGCAGTTGTGACGACCTCATCAGTTAGATGGAGCTGACTCCAAGACGGAGACGAGACAAAACCACAGAACTCAAAATGAGGTGAGCGGGAAGACAGAGACTCAAACTTCACAGGAAAGCGTGCAAACTGAGCCAAATTCTCCTTCTCTCTCTACCCCGGCTCTCCTTTCTTCCTTACCCTTTCTTCCCCTCGCTAGTTTAAAGTTGTCCTGGCTTTTATTTTGAGAAATATTAATTTGGTAGAAGAGTGATGTCGTATCTGAAACACAACATAAAAAGGAAGAAAAAAGCGAAAGGGAGAGTGAGAAAAAGGGGGAAAGAGGGGAGGAAAAAAGAGGTGCAATGCGTGCACATTTCTCCCGCTTGACGTTTTGCTGAAGTTTGTACGCCGCTTGAGCCCGCCGTTTCCCTCGCTAATGATACCAGCGGAGCCTCTCTGGGGAATGGCGTCCGTCGTGCGCCTGGCTTTCACATTTCCAGCACCAGGTATTTTGGGATACGCAAGCGGGGACTATGAGGCACATCATTCCAAGAGCTCATCGGGCTCTTTCTCTCAGTCTCTCTCTTGCTTCCTCTCCTCTCCAATAGGCTTCACTCCTCTCCTCTTTCTTCTTGTTGTTGTACTTCTGCATACACAGACATTCTCTGTCTCACTAGTTCTCCCTCTTTCTTTCTTCCTACCTCCCATCCTTTCTCTCTCTCTCTTACTTTTTGATTTGGTAAGGCTGATTTCAAGTGTGGAGGGGAAAAAATGCGGGCACAGGAGAGGGAAAAAATCTTTTTATTAACTTATTCATTGTATGTGAAATCAAGAGGTTTCTTCCTTTCTCCCATCCGCTCTCTCTCTGCCTTCTTCTTGGTTAAGGCAAATGAATGTTTAAAGAGGTAATTTACTGGGGCCCTGGCAGGATCCACATTGTGTATTACACAAACAGGCGGCAACAAAAGGAAATTCTAATCTAGACAGTAACACGACTGCACAGAGGATCCTCAACGGGGGGTCCGGATGAATTATACAACAATCTGTGTTTTCCCTCGTTTAATTTAAAGGTCTGTTTTTCAAGGCTATCGCCAGCTCCCACTTCAGAGGAGAGACTTGGCCCGCTGAGGTCAAGCCCATATTGACAAATATCAAGAGGCAAGAAAGGAGCGCCCAAAACGCAGATATGAATAAGTAAAGGCAAACAGATAAGCAAACATAAAGCAATAAGGGAGAGGGGAGGCATTCAGACGAGCATACACACAACACTGGCCATGAAACACGGGGGCCCAGACAAGGTTTTCCAAAGAACTGAAAAAAACATGAAAACTAAGCATATTAATGCACTTCTTTGTAAATAGGAAATAATCGTTTGTTTGATGGCACTGCATGGCTGTCAGGGTCTCTTGGGTTTCACACAGAAACACTCACCGGCCTGTTGGACCTTGCCCTTGAGGTTTTGTTTGCCAAGGTAGAACTAGATTGCCTGCATACATTTGTCGAGACACCGCTTCCAAAAATGATCCGAGGCATTTCATGAATTTTTGTTTGTTACATAACCGCTATGTGATTGTGCCAGGTACCTCATGGTGCTTTTATTTTTAACTTCCACTCATGCATTTTCAAATAACTCTGATTGAAGTCTGAGTCTTTGAGCTAAAATACTCTGAGTACACCAGCCCCCTGCTGGACATATTTCTCCTCTCTCTTTCTCCTCCTCAGTTTTAGAAAAGAGTCGGGTGGTGACAGAATTGCCCAGCCACCCCTAGTCACCTCTTGTCGCCGCTGATTTTCTTCATAGTTCATGGGAAACACACTGCAGCCTCTCCCTGCCCACCTCCCGGTCCATCACACCTCGGACAATCAACAGGTCACAGCCCCCTAACCCCTCCCTGTGGCTCACCAACAGCCTGCTTCTGACAGGATGAGTTTGACCTCTGACCCCTTGAGCAGACAGCTCAATCTGTTTTTGTATGGCACCAGTCATAGCAGTGAAAGAGAGCCACACATATCACATTTCTCTGGGGGAAAAAAGACAATGGCAGCCTCTTTGGAGTTTCCTTTCTCATTGTGACCCTTCCTCAGTCAGAATTTGATTTAATAGCGTAACATGGCAAATCATTCTCATCCTTCTATTACTCACTGCCTTTATTTGTTCAAATCAACATCAGAGCTTTTTAAGAATCTGAAGCTTCTATTGCTTTTATTTTTGCTTGGCCATACCTCGGAGGTCCTAACCCGATACGGAAGAGTATGATTTGATTGAGGAGGTATTTAAAAAGACAGGAGAACTCTGATGCAAATGTGGCCCCTCGTTCACAGCAGAAAAACTAGTGATGTTTGCTCCCCTAAGTCCTCTTGAGCTCCATCGCTGATTTAACCTCCAGGGATGAGCAGCCAGTGATCACAACGCTCAGAGGAAGTTAGCGGCCTCCGCTCTCCAGGGGCCAGCACTTCCTCTTGATTTTGCCTGTTCTGTCGAAAAAGAAAAGGAAGGTAAAGATAAAAAAACACCCCTGCTATGCTGTGTGTGTGGGCTTCACACAACTGTAAAACTGCGTCATCAGCACAAAGATAAAACTCTTGAGTGTGTGTGTCTGTGCACAAGTGCGTGTGTGTGCATGTGTGTATTTTAGACAAGGTGCCTGCCCTGGAGCTAGATAATGTGAACAGAAGCAGATGGGGAAACTTAAACGCACTCCCACTAGGGTATAGCAGAGCTGGCACAAAGTAAGAAGAGGTCTTAGAACATCTCCCAGCTCTAGTGGATGCCAGCACTCTCGCTAGCACTGAGACTGGATGACAAAGAGAGTGAGTAAGAGAGTGTGTGTGTGTGTGTGTGTGTGTGCGTGTGTGCGTGTGTGTGTGTGTGTGCCTGTGCCTGTGTGTGTGTTTTGTACAGTGCCTCTACTTTATGTTTTTTTTGCTTATTTATTCTGTTATGACACTGTCGGCTCTCTGTCCTTCTGTTTTGTGAATCCCTTGTGCTCCAACACTGAGTGTGTCTGAGTGTACGAAAATGCCACCCAGTCCAGTCCACACTAATGTATTTTCTGTGGCTTGTTTTAAAA
Source organism: Notothenia rossii (assembly GCF_949606895.1). Classification (NCBI taxonomy): domain Eukaryota; kingdom Metazoa; phylum Chordata; class Actinopteri; order Perciformes; family Nototheniidae; genus Notothenia; species Notothenia rossii. Next base: position 12,372,332 of record NC_136910.1, read on the forward strand.
TAAAATAAAATATAAAAGTGAATGTAGGGAACTTGGTTGTAGTTGAGTCCAAATGTGAATCATGTTTATAATGCATTTGACTATAATTGAAGGCCTTTATTATCCATTATACAACAAGTATGTTCAATATTACTTTACAATCCCATCCCACCAGATATAATGCTATAAACATTACATTACATTGCATTTAGCTGACGCTTTTATCCAAAGCGACTTACAATAAGTACATTCGACCAGGAAGATACAACCTTGAAGAAAACAGAATCATATAAGTACATCAGGTTTCATAGAGCCAAACATTTCAAGTGCTACTCAACTAGCTTTAGATAAGCCAGTCCTTTATTAGTATATAAGTGCTTTGTTAGTAATGTTATTGCTCGAAGTGGAGTCTAAAGAGATGAGTTTTCAGTCTGCGCCGGAAGATGTGTAGGCTTTCTGCTGTCCTGATTTCAATGGGGAGCTCATTCCACCATTTTGGAGCCAGGATAGCAAACCCACGTGTTTTTGCTGATGGTAACTTGGGTCCCCCTCGCAGTGCGGGTGCAGCGAGCTGTTTGGCTGATGCAGAGCGGAGTGCACGTGCTGGGGTGTACGGTTTAACCATGTCCTGGATGTAGGAAGGGCCAGATCCATTCGCAGCATGGTAGGCAAGTATCAGTATCTTGAAGTGGATTCTAGCAGTTACTGGAAGCCAGTGAAGGGAGCGGCGGAGCGGCGTGGTGTGGGAGAAATTTGAAAGGTTGAAGACCAGACGAGCCCGCTGCATTCTGGATGAGCTGCAGAGGTCGGATGGCACATGCAGGTAGACCAGCCAGGAGGGAGTTGCAGTAGTCTAGGCTTGAGATGACGAGAGCCTGGACCAGAACCTGCGCTGATTTCTGGGTCAGCTGGGGACGTATCCTCCTGATGTTGTAAAGCGTGTACCTGCAGCAGCGGGTTGTAGCAGCAATGCTTGCAGTGAAGGACAGTTTGTTATCTAGGGTCACACCCAGATTCCTTGCAGTCTGAGTCGGGGAAACAACAGAGGTGCCGATAAACGTCATGCCACCTTCCCCACTCTGGATTAGTCTGCTGTTCAAGACCTCAAAACCTCTGTGTTTAATTTGAACTCCTTAAGGACACGATGCATACGTTTCTGTTCTTAATCCTATCCATGCTGTACATGGACATCTAATTCTATAGTAATTTAGTAAGACTTTTCTTTCCTCAAAACTAATGTTGAACATCACCGAAATTGTTTCATTCTAATACTTACAAACAGTTGCCATCGGATCTTCTTGAAGACTTTATTTTACTAATATTATAAATAGTATTGGTAATGTTGTATTTGTTTCATTTTTTTTTTTTGATGGTCTGTTTTAATTAATTATTGTGCATTCTGTAAATGTATTTTGTTCTCAGGTTTCAAAATGAATCTTGATCTCAATAAGATTTTGCTGAGTAAATACAGCTTAAATAACTGATTAAGTAACTCTGCCTGCTCAGCAATCATGCAAGAAGCACTTGTCCCATCCTTTAGTCATGCATCACATTTTGCAAAGCATCCGAGTCACTTGGGACCAATCCGTTAGGCCCATAAATCAGCTGTGGTTCTCCACACGAGCCAGCCGAGGCAGGCTGGGGGTAAAGAGGGGGCCAATGAGTCCTCCCACAATGAGATGCACATGTTGCAGCCTGGTGGGTGGGAGCTGCAGAGGTCACTTGGGGTGTGTAGGTTAATAATGAAGTGAACTTGATCTTCTCCAGTCCCAGAGAAGACTGATCTCTCTTTCCCCCCACCGAGGGGAGGAGACTGTTATCTCAACTATGTAAGAAGAGGAAAGTGATGAAGGAGAAAGTGGTGGTTTATCTGAACTGCTGGGTCAGATAATGGTCGTGAGATTGCAGATAAATTATTATTAGTCGTTGCAGTCATGAAGACAGCAGTACAAGTCATAGTTTCATAATGATTTCCCCCCCCTGTTATGCCAATAAAATAGAAACAAGCCAATGTTGCCAGATGTTAAACACAAACAGCTGTACAAGAAAATTGGTTTAATAAAATATCAAAAATAAAGACAATGTAGTTACGTTAAGTGTTCAGGTGCTTAATGTTCTCAACACCTGGTAAAGTGAGTGTAGGCCTTATTTTTGCCCATTTAATTCAAGATCTTTTTAGAAATGTACAGTAGCTCCTCTGCAATGTCCGCTCCAAGCATTCTGTCATTTCTTTCTGTTGTCTGCTGTGATTCCCAGAGGTGTCTTTCCGCTATCATCAGCGTGTTTCAATTAAGCCAGTGGGCAAAGGTGATCCTGGTGCTGAGTAAGACCTGACCTCCTCAGGCACGTTGCTCCTGAGCTTAATGGTCCTTAGACCTTAACACACTTGACCTTCATTCTAGCCATAGGAATGAACCGAAGGGTCTCAGACTGAGGTCTTATTCACACATAGGAAGCCCCCCTGCTTGTTAAAATCAAATATGTATTTACAAAATAAACACACAGCTCAACTTGATACCATATATCTTTTTTATGGCAAACCATCCAGAACTGTTTAAGAAGTGGTTATTTGGCACATACTAGTGCTTTTCCCCCAAATGTTTTCACTGAAGTTACCGGTTTCATGGTAACTAATTCCCTTAAATTGCTGGTATATTTTTGATTGAAGTTTCCAGTAGTTGCTGAATCAGGATTACTGCATGAATGGTGTTTTTCAAAAGCAGTCAAATAACCTTTTGTTGAAAAGTGAAAGAAAATGTGCAAGCGGCTAATTAAAGATTACAAAAAGTCAGGACTACATGAATAAAGTAGCTATTTGGTGAATTTAGCAGGGTAATATCCAGTGGGCAGTTAGAGGATCTTATATGATATGAGCCAAATGTGCTTTGAGTTCAAAACAGCTAACAGCTGAATGCTGGGAAGTTACTGATAGCAGGCAGCAGGAGAGAGAGCAGGCTGTTCAGAGACATTTTTTTATATCAGCAGAAGGGGTATCTCTATCACAAAGACATAGGAACTTTATTTGGTAAAAAATGTAGAAACGTAGCTAAAAAATCACTAAGCAGCGAATCCATAATGTTTGACTTATATTAAACAGATAGTTAATCTTAGTCATGGATTAAAGAGCAGTGGAGCGGATTGCTGCTCTCTGTTGATTGCACTTAATGCCCTTCAGGTAAGGTCTGGATATTGCTGATGCCTCTCCGTCTCTAGAAGCAGACACACACACATACACACATGCATAAACGCATATCCCACCCCCTTGTAAAAACGCTCGAGTTTGATTGATGAGGAAATAGATGGCAAATTGCAGTGTCCATCCTGATGGATGACATCATTTGGCCCAATGTGCTGATCACGTATGCCAAACCAGAGTCTTGCCCCCTCCCTTCCTCCACTCCCTTTTGCTTACAATTGATCAGTGAGAGTTTTGTACACCAGCCTCCTTTGAATTTAATGCATGAGGAGGGAGAGCAGTTGACGCGGCTCTTTACTGCCTGTCCCAGTCCCTTGGCCCCCTCCCTCTTGTTCACTTCCCCATCCATCTTTATCTAGAGGGGTCCATGCCATGACAGATCCAGTAGCACTCTGTTTGTTTACCCCCATTCACAGACAATCACTCTGCGTTAAACGGCCCTTCTGCTTTTAGATGGATTATTGTTTACACAAGTTCAATTATAGGGGGTGTCTGAATATAGACTTATTGAAGGGGGAGACTCGGAAAGATGGAGAGTGATTGTCAGTCCTTGATATTTTCTGTCGGTGTTTGTTCTCATCATCAAACTAGAGCAAACACTGTCAAGCCTTTCATTTACAGCCACCATGTTTGCCAAGGAATTTTGAACAAACTCATCGTTTGTTCAAACGACGAGTGTCAACAAAGAGGCAAATATACAAATTGATTTATAAAAGCTTAGACTTTTTTCCACAAGATGTTGAGATAAACCTTATATTGTGTAAATAAATATGGAGACGACCTCTGACTGGGGGGAAAGGGGTTTTCACATCCATTGGCAAAGGAGAGCCATGCATATTCCTCAATCAAAATTCCTACACGTGTAAAACAGCTTTGCCAGGCCTTGTTCTCCCAAAGGCTTATTTTGTGGAAGCTATTCAAGCGGCACCTCATATTCAAATGGGCTGACAGGTGAAGAAGAGTTGGAGGAGGAGGAGGAGGGGTGGAGATGTGTTGATTGATGGGCCGGTAGCACGGGGTGGCGGCTGAGTTTATGAGCCAGAGCAAATCTGAATATTGAGAATGCGGCCATCGTGTCACACTCGCCATATTAAGAATTATTTGACAATGCATTATGTTGGAGATCTGTCACGCAAAAAAGATGAGCATGCCCTCCCCTGTGGCTGAAATTACAACCCGTGGTGCAGTGAGGAGTCGCTCCCGCCCCACTTTGGGAATTCTCTGTGGACGACTTTGACACGGGGGCCCTTTGACAGGGGCCCTCCTCACTTACTCAGAGTTAGTGACTGCCAAAATAAATGATAAAAAACATCAGTATGCATGGATTCCACTGTCGTCGGATTTGTACTGTATTGTTGACCATAGCCCTAACTTTGCATGCCTTTCTCTCCTCTTTAAACATGACTTTAAAACTTGAGCTTGTGGCCTGCATTTAAAGGCCATGAAATGTTACAAATTAAACCCAATGTGACAGCTAAAAAAAAGGTTGTGTAATTTAAATCTAAGAAGAGTCTCCGAGGTCTTGATGGCATGCCAGTTCCTGCTGATGTTTTAAAGAGTTCCCAGCTCAGTGCTTTACTGTTCCATGGAAATTATTTGGCCTATAAACATGCCACCCCAGGTCCATCCTCAGGTTATTTTACACTGAGAACGACATGGTGCTAACAAATGGTTCCCACCTGGGCCTACTGGATCTGATCATCCTTCTTGATACTAATTTTAGCTGCATGGGCAACACGTTTTACCATAAAGGAAGCTTCATCTGGTAACAAGATTCCTGGCCAGACGGCTGTAATGTTACTGATGTACACGTGATCTCTGACTGTCTTGGTTATGTGTGCAAAGTAAGCGTCTATGTGTGTTGATATCTCATTACAAGGTGTCAACTTGTTTTGTATTTGAACATTTTAATGAGAGAAATGTACCCTGGGGGTTTTATCTGTTTTCTTTGTTCACCAGACGCACGCATGAAGAAAAAAGAAATCTCCAGATCTTCATCACACTTCAGCTTGTTTTTCTTTATGTTTAGCTAGTTGTGGACTGACAATCAAGCTGTAATAACATCAAGGTGTTAATCTGACATTCATTTAGATGTTAGCCGTGTTCCTCCAAATGGTGGAGGAAACAAATCATTGGCCCTTTAATGGTAATCAATGCCTGATCCCCCATCCACCAACGCCCCCCTTCTTTCCCCGCGCATCATCTGGTGTGCTGTTTGTGTGTGTGTACGTGTATATGCTATGGTGTGTGGTGTTTGTAGGTGTACTCTGAGCTGTGGTTTTTTCCTCTGGGGGTCTCTTTGGCTGACCCTCCGACCCCTCTTTCTCTGAGGACAGCCAGCTAAGAACCAAGCAAGATATCAAAGAGTGGGAGGGCACAGCCAGGCCACTGGGTTTCTGGCAAAATCATCTCAATAAATAAATATCACAAGACACCGCTGCAGGGAAAAGCTTTGATGTGGGGGGATTGAGCCCCATTCTCTCTTTTCTCTCTCACTCTTTCTCAACTTTAATACAGGTGCTTCTCCTCTAGTGTCTTCACTCACCGCCAAACCCTCACCACTTGCTCTGACAAAATGGCTCCTGTGTGCTCCTCTGTACACATCTCAGCAGCACCAAACGTTCAAGGGCTCTCATAGGAGGTGAGAGTTGGAGAAGCACAGTTTTGTTATCAATAGATCCAGGGCGCTGGATTGGTTACGAGAAGCTGGCGCCAAGCAAGTTAGAGAAAAAGCCTTTATTTTCTTCTTCAATGTCGAGGTTCTCAGGAGAAAAACAAGTGCTCATACTTTGATCAATATATTTACTGATGCCTGTTTCATTTCAGTTTTAATTGTTTCCATAAGGTAACATGAGAGGAGATTCTTGTGAGGAAGCACCCTCTCAATCATCCTTTTGATTTTTTATATTTTGAGATAAACAGTACACCATGTCAAGGCCCAACTCTTAGCAAATGAGGAGGAATGTTTTCAACACAGCCGTGTCTTGATGTCCACAAAGCTTCTCCACAACATAGAATAGTCTTTGTATGTCTTATTTTTCACTAAAGCACTTAATCACCATTAAGTCTTACTCTAATTGTGCCATTGTTTATATAAGTTTACTGTAATCTGATCTTGTATTTAAAAAGACAGTCAGGAGTCTGGTCACCTGGGAATGTTTTCAGCCCTCGAAAAGATAATAATTGAAGAAAATGTCCTGATGTAAGTGTCCTAAATGTGTTCAAGGCGATTGCAACACTTTTCCCGACTGTTGCCTCAGTGTGCCACTAGACAGAGTTGATTTTTTTTTAAATCATAATGTTTACTTTATGGAGTAATAAATACACACCGGACAGTTATAGCTATTCTGTTTTTACTTTGCGGAATTGCCTCATGCCTGTGTCTGCAAACACTGAACTGGAGCGTTGAAATTAGCTGACTGCACTAAAACACATCTGGTGCACTTTCTAGCAAACTATGTGATAAAATCTGAAGTGTCAAATATCGTCTGTGGTGTCGATAGCCAAAACAAAGCTGACAGCAAAATTGTGGGTTATTTGTTTTTTTTCGTAATCTTAAATGAATGTACAGCAGTAAAAACACATGGTCATAAGGGCTTCAGGTCTTTTCTCTTTTTCTCTTTTCTGTTTTGTATTCTTCATAATTACATTTATGTGAGGACAATTTGTACTATAAAAAATCACATCAAGTATACTATACTAATCAAGATCTAAAAATATGTTTTTATTTTCAATAAGGCATACACATGGCGTGTGAAATTAATATATTCATGAGTACGGAGGGCAGTCAATATAATAATTGATATAGTTTAAGTGAAATGTTATGTGATGTATGATTGTAAAACCTTGTCCAAAATTATGTTTGCAAATTGGAAAGCTACATTTAGTTTGATATGAATCTGACACTTGTTTTTTTCTGATGTAATGCATTACGAGTCCATACAATTCACTGCATTAATGTGATCATCTTTTGTGAGATTTTGTATATATTTGCCATATCATAAAAATAATATAGATTTTTTAACACAAAGCCTTTTTTTTGAAAATTAAAGTAAATTGCATAATAGTAAAATACAATTACAAATACCACAAACTTTAGCCTTTAAACTAAATATGTTTTTACTTGGAACCAATAAAGACATTTCCTGTATGAAGGTAAATCTCTTGAGATAGAATATAATATTTCTTTTTAAATCATCAGGTTGGTCTTCACTATGATAACTCTCCACACAACATCACTGTTTCGTGTCACTGACACACTCTCATCTAATGGAGCAACATGAATAAAAGACAACATGATAACATGACAACACGATGAAAGCGAGTGGAGGTGGTGAGGGTGGATTGCCTGGAGGGTGAATTGTAGGTACATTAAGCTCAGAAATTGGTCAATAATGTTTTCCTCTCACTATTGAGAGGCAACTGAGTGGAATGTGGATTTAATACGCTGAGCAGTATGGGGGTTAAGCTGTGTGTCTCTGGGGAGAATGTTATTGACTGTTGACCAGCCTAAATTAATTTTCAACAAGCCTCTTCAGGGGCACAATGGAGATGGATTATTGTTGCAAAGGGGGGGCCTCATGTGCTTTACTCCAAGGTCCACTAAGTGGATGGCTGGCCTCTTAATATGCCTCCACCTCAGCTGAACTATACTGCATTTGTTATCAATATTTGTCTACTACAGTTTCCATTGTGATTGTGAGCCCTGCACATCCACTTTAGATTTAACACGGAGGTATGCTGACAGAAAATACCTTTTGTATCTTCTTCTCCACCCAAATTCTTTCCCCGATGACGCTGAGTGCAGTTATTATTTCCAAAGTCTCGTCCTCGTATGGATTTAAATGTGCCTGTGTAGTTGATGTGCCTCAGCTGAGGAAGTCAAGCAGCTGAGTTAAACAAGAGGCCTCATTGTTAATTTGAGCATCCTGGCTTATTAGTTTGGTTTTGATCTATCTGAGGCGGCTGGGTGTCATCCCATCGCTTGTTTTCCCTCTCCCACTTTGAATGGTACAAGTGACAAAAGGCCTCCCACACACAGTAGCTGGCGCAGTGTGATCACTGCACGCTGAGACACAGGGAGGTGTCAGCACTAATCTCCTTTAAAATGGCTCTCTTGTCTTACATCCGATGCTCACAGCATATCCTCAACACTGTAATTGTGCCTACTCGATGAGACTTGCCGTCCCACTTTTGCACCACTTTTGTTTCATATAGCGCGCCACTGAAGTTATGATACATTGCACTTGACTGAGGAGTTGGAAATCAGTGAAATGTTTTTTTTTTTACCTGCTATTCTCAGTTGCGTCTGGTGCTTTCTAACCTCCCATCACAAAAATAAGTATTAAGAAGTAATGTGCAGTTCAAAAACACAATCTGCTCCCACTGTCAGCCTTGGAATAAAACCAACTTGTTAGGTATATACAGGTAAAGTGATTGCGACTGTCAAATTTCACAAGGGCTTAGGAATACTAATTGACGACTGACTCTTTTCCAGGGCATATATTCAGCACCTTGAAGGAACATTGGAGAGGGATTGGAGGTTTTATTTTAAGGACTACTCAAGTTCTACTTTTTCAACTGAAACTATAGACTTTTTTTACTTTAATTTGATTAAAGTTAAGTTTTACATTCAAGTACTTCACTCATGTCAATGTTACTTAAATTTAATGGCAACTTAAACCTATACTTAATATTTATAAGGTGGAGGACGAACTACAGTATGTTTAGATTTTGTATTGTCATCAGATTTTAATTACGTTTACGGGTGGAATCAAATGTGTTAATATGACATTTTGTCTTTTCAATGTTTTTCTCTATGTCCCCTTGGCCTCTCAGTGTCGGCCTCTTACACATAGCATTTGATTAATTCGGCCGCGTAGACAAAGTGGAAAAGATCTCCCACATTGACTGTGTGCTCTGTGTTATCACATAGAGGGGTCAGGGTTAGCTCAATAGCATCGCCTCTCGTTGACGAAGAAGGCTGTAAAGGGAGTTGACAACGCAAGCCACTCCATTCATTCTCTGTTAACAAAGGTTTGGAGATGCAGCCGTTTGGCATTTGTGAAAGACGTGTGTTACTGTGGAATGTTCTACTCTTCTTCCCTTAGCAGCGAGCGTGGTTTGCTGTGTCTGCAGTGTTCTGTAAATATGAGAGAAGGCCCACAGCTGAGGTAGTTTTCCCAAGGTCACAGCCCGTGATGATGAGGAGCAGAGCTGACTTGATGCATCTGGACTTCATTATAGGAGACTGGAACATGCATCGCTATCATTCCTGCTATCTGCTGAGGGAGATGGAAGACAGCCGCAGAATCAAACTTAGGAGGGGTTGTCTTCCATCTTTCCTCGTGTGTTGGGGGGTTCGCCTTCTATCTCCCTCTCGTTTTCCTCTTTTGTTATTCCACTAACTTTGTCTTTATCTCTACGTCTGCCTCTGAAGTGCTGTGTGTTTATGCAAAATCCATGTTTGGCATACTTGTCGAGACTGAAGCGAAGATTGAAGTGCTCGTCAGTGCTTTAACTTCAAGTCTGCCTTACTTGGATGATCTCCCCCTCCTTTGTCCCCCCTTTTTCACTTTGCTAAGAAAGTTTCCTCTTCCTCTCCCATGCCTCGCTGATGCCCCGGAAAAGTCAGAGCGAAGTCATAGCTCTCCCCGTCTCGCCCCCAGGACAGAGAGCGCCTAGCCACATGCCTCGTAGGCTCGCCAGGAGCTCAGCGCCTCTGAACTGACTGATTGCCACTCAGAAAAAAAAACTCCCACACTGGTTGCCGTTGTGCCATTTGCTGCCGTGCGTGCAAACATGGCGCACATCAAAGGATTAACTCTCTTTACCCCCCCCCCCTCCACAACCTCATCAAGCCATACACCCCATTTCCCGAATGCCCCCCTCACGCGCTTCTCCTCCCTATACCAGCCTGCCTCTCTCTTTGCCCATTGTGCAATTTGCAGATGAAATCAAACAGACTAATGTTCATTGGTGTGTCAGAAGCGGTGCACTGGACCGTGTGGCTAAGAGGAAAAATCAATGCAGCCCTAAGTGGGAGATCAAACTCAATATGTAGGTTTGGATTGAGCCCTAGTGTCTTCATTAATATCTACCATTCATACCAATGCAACAACAGGGATCCATTATTGATATCTGGCAGCTGAAGTTGCATCACCTTGAGAGTTCCGAAGGTGAAAAACAACACAGCACAACTGGGTGTTTTTATTTTTTTATTTCTTTATTTATTTCTGTTTCCCTCTAGTGAGATGTCACTTCAAAAACAACCTGACCAAGAAGTGTTATTATGCTGAGAGAATGTCAGCCAGTTACAATAGGGTGCTTAATGAGGTAGTGTGGCAAACTTTCAGGCAGGCCATATTATGAATTATTTGTCATTGGCTCTCTGTGAGTGTGTGTGTGCGTGTGTCTTTGGAAAGGGCCCGGTGTAAAGCGGGATGAAGGCAGGCCTTGATGGAGAGATGTGGCACTAGCCTGGGGGCTCGCTCCACTGTGAGGGTAGTTAGCTCGCTGCACACCGCCATCATTAGGGACTCGGGCACTTGTGCTGGGAAGGTGACACACAAGCCTACATGCAGACAGCAGCACATACACAGAACACCTGTATATATGCTGCACCTCTCCTCTCCTTTAGTTCTGGCCTCACTCACACCTGCTCTCACTGAGACAGTTGCCACATGAATCATTATTTAGCTGAGATGCAGTGAATAGGGTTGTTAATCAGCACCGGTGACCTAATGGTGACTTAAGGAGGTTTCTGGTTTTTGCAAATATATTTGCAGGCCTGTCTGCATGTCTAGTCTTATCTGTGCTGAGCTGGCAATATTGGCCGGTTAAAGAAGTCGATTACACCTGCAGTTCCTGATATTGTTACCGCTTGGGGGCAGTAGAAACAAGCCTTCAACACAATTTTGACATACTATCACTTTTAAAACAGTTCTCAATTACACATTAAATGGAAATAGAGCAACATTTGCATTCATTTGGAGTTGGGCCACCTGATGAATGTTGTCAAATAGTCAATCTAGTTTATACTCTACTCTTTATACTATGTATACTCTGTACCAGTTGACAGTTTACTGGATTATTATTCTATTTATGTATTTTATTATCATTAACATAATTTCCCACAAGTTGATGTATTACTTGTTTTGTCCAATTAACAGATTCACGATGATTTATAGCCCAAGAGACAAGCAGAAATTTGTCTAATTTCAGAAGTGATGTTCAGCAAATATTGGGCAACTTTGTTACATTAATGACAATTATTTAAATATATATATCTACTGACGTTAACCCAAGTCATTTCAGAACTGATCTCAACAGCCTATATACCTTTAACTTCACACTCCTGACGCTTACTGATGAAATGACTGAGGACTGAAGTTGTGGTTTCTAATTCTTACAGTGTTGTCTAGTCAGTCATTGCTACACCTGTCACACATGTGATGGTGCTATTAAAGCAATTGATTGTCCTGTCCTTTTAAAAACACGACAGATATTCAGATCTGTTTCTTCTCTCTGTGTTGTTGCCACTGCGTGACCTTTAGTTTAAACATCAGACATTGTGGCATCTGATTTTTAAAGTAGGACAGGAAAGATGCTCTCCATGTTGTGGTCTGAATTGCTGAAGTTCCTCTGATGGAGCATCCCCTGTTGCCTCTCCTCTGTGTACTTGATCGTTGCTTTCATTGTCCCTCTTCTAAGGACCTATTGAAGCGCAATACACACAATATGGCCTTAATGGATCCAAAATCCTTCTGATTAAAGATGGCCTTGTTACTAGCACGCCACAGGACAGTCCTTTAGGGAAAGCATTGTGCACCAAATTGTACCAAAAGTTCCCTTGTGTGGTAGCCCTTATTTATTTCTTGGATAAAAGAGACTCTTTCATATCGTAGGAAAGAGAAAATCTATCAAAAATATCCACCTTTCATGTGCATCATATTCTTCTTCAAGGTTAGGGGACAATTGTTACCAAATAAAGAGTGGGATGATTCTTAAAAAAATGTGTCTTGGAAAAGAAGAGGACAGTAGTCTACAAGTTAGTTGTTGGTATTTAATGTATTGAATAGATAATAGGTTTAAATATTAGAGATTGGGTTTAGAGCATCCTAAGCTCAGGATGCACATTTCTAAAAGCAAAATAATATTACCTTCCAGGCTCTTACTATTGAGTAGTTCATTTATGGGTTTACTTTGTTTATCGAGAACTTGGATTTTGAATGTAATAATGTGTGCAGCTCCTATAGCAACATATGGCAAACATGTAACATCAGATTCTACATTTCATTTTGTTTTCCTTTAAAAAATGTAGGAAAGTCATGCATCCAATAGCAAAAATAGATTACATTTGCTAAATTAATTAAATTGACAATCTCCTTACTTTTACTGGACAAATCTTTAGAACCATCTTTGTTTATTTTATTACAATTTTGCAAGACAGAAAAGCCAAAAGTGAGGGCATACACATGAACGCTTTAGCCTTAGATTGAAATAATAAAACACCAGAGTCTAAAAGACTCAAATGTAGAATTTGGTCAGATCCTGCACTTTCTGTCAGTTGGTTTTTATAATATAGGCCATGTTTGAATTTAAAAGCCCTTTCTAGAAAATGTCCAAAAGGTTTTTTTCACATTACTGAGCAAACATCACTCTGACCTTGCTGTGGTTTTATCTACTTATCCTACATAATGCAAACTAGTAATAAGTATTGACATGACCTCAGAATCCTTTAACTCGATGTGTTTTGTTTCGTGGAATAGTACAAAAATTACTTTACGTTACTGAATTCTTCAGATCATGAGATACGGTCAAGCAATGCACAAACAAAAACTGTATTTTTCACAAGTGTTTTTATGAACACTGGATGTTGTTGGCCGAGCAGTGGTCTCCTTTGTGGACCAAACATACTGTATACAACTGCATGAGGAGTGAATGAAGGTTTGCTCTCCCCTGATGAAAGTCACAGCAGGTCTTCAATGCATTGGTTTCAATATGTTCTTTTGAACTGTTCGTGCAATTCATCATTTTTAATGTTATGCTTCGAGAGCGTAATCAAAATTCGTTTCACAAAAAGCATCCAAACTAAAGAGCACCTTCGAAAACACGCCTACACACAGAAAGCTCTTTCCTTTTAACTTCATGCAATGCTTTATTGGGGTGAAAAGAGGAATGTCATTATGGAGGACAACATACATCTGTGAATATCAAGCTGTTTGACGGAATGTTCAGCAAAGAATATTGTCGATGTTTATGCTATACACCGTCCATTTCTTCAACCTTTCAATTTGTTCCTCCATCGTGATCAGGGTCAGGGGTATGCATTGCTTGAAAAAAAACATCCGAAACAATATATTTTTGTGTTTTGTTTGTTGTAACCTAGGGGACATATTTAATGTTTTGCAATGTTTTCTGATTTGTATGCTCGCCTGAAGCAATGGCCTTCAACATTGTTCCTCCATGGAACACTGACATCAAAAAACGTAATTTCTTTACTCAGGTATTCAATGCCTTTCCTGCTTCTTGAAATGTAATAGAATCGTCACGGACGCTCCCGCGTTATACGTTGCTTGTCTAACGGTTTATAGTTCAAGGGTATTGTCCACACAAATGCATTAAGTGTGCATATTGTATATGTACACTCAAAGGGAACAAAGAAGAGACCCGCGTTTGCTTGATCACAACTGAACCCATCCCCCTGTTTTCAGTATTTCTTTGCTTGTTATTCACCGGAGAACCGTATATATGGCCATGTTCAACTACAACTTGCACACTGTATTTCAGCTTCACTTTAATACTTCTTCATTGTTTTGTCCGATACTTTGTAGATTTAAGAAAACTTCAAATAAATAAGAAATCAATGATTCTCTCCTCAGCGTAGAGAGTGAATCTATAAAATGTTGCACTTGCTTACCAGCATCAGAGCTGTAGTTGATCCATTGAGAACGTCACGTAAGAGGAGACCAACAAAACAACACAGCCTGCTTTGACTGGAATGCAACGCCTGTGCTGCTTCAAATACAAAATATTTGTAGACAAAATTCCCCGACAGAAATACTGATAAAACTCCACTGGAGAAAATTGAATTGATGCAATAAAAAAGCTAACTAATTAACCTGACGCTAAATTAAATCATTACTTTATACAATCCAACAACCTATGTATTAAAAGCGCTTTCAAAATGCTGAATGCCTTAGCGATGTACAAGCCCCCTTTGTGTGCAGCCTTGTATAAGTTTTCATCAGCAAGTCGCAGAATTTACCAGCTCCAGAGGCGCTGCTCTGAGCTCATCCTGAACTCTGGCCTCAGCGTAGACGGCAGCTGGGGAATAGAGAATTTCCCTACAGGGTTTCGACAAGTATCACTTTATTATTAATTTAGTGCTCGGAGTCCATTTGCATGACACGTAGGCCTAGGTACGTCCAAATGTAGCCAGACAGTGCAGATTAAAAGAGATCTGTCTCATGTAAGTGTAAGGGATCAGAGCTTTAGAACAGAAGTTGTTTTGTACCGTAGTTCTTGTATTTCCCTCCAGTTTCCTAAATGTTCTTAAGTTTTCTTTACATTCTTCCCCTTTTCCTACAGATGTATGCACAAAGTCTTTGTCCTCTTTTTGATACTAAACTCTGAGTGACATTTTTTTATGTTTCCAAACTGAACAGTACATTCCAAATGTATTTTTATGTATAGATGTTTTAATTGTACAAAACTGAGGCAATACTGTAGGCTACTGTATGTCATTATGGTCATGCCAATAAAGCTATTGAATGGAATTGGGTGCATGTGTCTCATTGTGAACTAAAATCAATTCCAGAACACTTTGAATTATGTAGAGCGCATATAGCACAACACAGATTTGCCCATGCTTCATAACGTCCAATACCAAATACTGACCATGATCCTCCTCTCTGTCTCGCTGGCCTTCGTGTGTTATTTCCTGTTTTGCAGCAGTTGCCAATTCCTCTTACATGTATGTGAAGTACAAACTGAGCGGAGAATAAGTTGAAAAGGTATATACATTGATAAATGTATGGATTTGGAAGTAAAATAAGATGTTCTGATCTTACAGTACATAGAAGTATTGTACAGTATATAGTCTTTGACAAACTATACTTTTACTTTCTTTTCGAAAAAATATTCTACAATCTACAATGTCTACAATGTTTTAACTGATATCTTTGTCATACTATGAATTTTGTTGACAACTATACTATGACATCTTTCCTGATATTTTTCAACATATAATATTCTGACATTTCTTCAGAAATATTAGACATACTATACTTACATTTTTGTTGGTATTTCCTTCATACCATACTACGACAAACCAAACAATTACTTTCTTCTGACATACTATACTATGTTATTCAAATTATTTTTTGCCATTCTATAATATTACTCTTTTTTTCAGATATTTATCCACATACCATAATATGACTTTTTTTCGACATACTTGACATTCTTTTTCTTCTGATAAACTATACTACAACGTTTTTTCAGACAATTTAGACACACTTCAGGATGTTTCTACTAATATCTTTGTCAAACTATACGTCGTCGTGTCTAATGTGGCATTTAAAAATCCACATCATTTGCGATAAAATATCAGTGCGTAAATGCAGTTTGGAGTTCTCTATGATCATTTGAATGAAACATCCACACTAAGGTGAAGGATTGTTATCTTAATAATCACCAGTAAATTGGAAATGGATGATGACCTGATCTTCTTTCAGCACGAGTCGAGAAGACACAGAACTTTGTTGTCTGTGGCTTATTAAAAAGTTAGTGATTTGAAGTTACATTTTAAGTTTGTTGATTGGCTTAAAGCGGCCGAATATTACTAATAAGCATCTTGTTAAGTTTGCATGTGTGCAAACACAAAGAAGTAAAAACTGTGGATTTTCTAGAGGGTGTCTCGATCTGAACTTTATTGAAAGTTTCTCTCTCCTCTTGTGTATTACAAATGTGTCAATTAGAGTTGGGACTACGATGCCCTTGTAATCAAATTGGTATGCATACAGAAGTAAGTTTGCCATTTAATCATTTCCTTAAACATGATACAGTATTTTCCATTTTTAATGACCATGACATGATTCTATATTATACTTTTACTTAAATGAATCTAAATCAATGTTGTATTCTATTGTGGCTATCTGTTGAAAGGCTCAGAAAGATCTACGGTATTGGCAGAGAACGCTGCATAACCCTTTCTTTCTGTAAAAGGTTAGTTCTGCCAGGGAGTTTACGAATAAAAAGGAAAGACACAGATGTGCACATACTAAGTTGCTTTTATTAATACAGAACTGCATGCTACAGAGACTGTACAGCATAAACATTTATTCATTACAAAAAAACATGGTTTTGGAACCATTTAAAATAACAGGAAAAACAAACAAACAAAAAGATAAGAGCATAAAATAGAACAGGAACATCACAGCCGTTAAGGAAACATTCAAACTATTTATCATTAGCATCTTAATAAACCAGAGAAGAAATCGACAGGTTACAGTCGCGTCATGTCAACTACAATGGCACCGAGTGGATGATTCTCTTGTAGCTTTTTTTACAGCCTCTTGCAACATCAACATGCCTATTTTTTCTATCTACCTATATGTAGTAGTGTACTTAAAAGTGGCAGTTTGTGTATTTTTTTGTATTTAATAGTTTTTTTATGAACCTCCTAATATACATAATTTGGCCCTTGTGGGTTTATACAGTATGATGTCCGCTTTTTTATTAAGTTTAAATTTTAATATTTGACAATTTTGCTACCAAACACATTTGTTATAGCAACATTTATACTACATACATAGCAATCTATGTAACGTCACAGCAAAGAATGGTATCGAAATTAAAACAAAACAAAAAAACGACGAGAAACAAAAAATGGATCCCTACAGCATGGTTAGAGGGGCAGAGAAAATTATCACAAAATTTGGCACGGAAAATCTGTACACGAATCTACAGTCTGAGAGATGTGACTGTGCAATAAAAAAGAAGGGCTTCAGACACTTTTCCAACTACTGAAGACACGGTACCCACTGTCTTGTTCAAGTTTTCTTTTCTTCTTTTTGTAAAATGGCTTATAGACGCATTTCTTGAAATGAAGTTGTGCATACTTCTGTTCATGAGATCTACACAGTACACTGAGTGGAATCCAGGTTTTTCAGCGAGGAAAGAAATCAATAACAAAAGATTTGCCTTTTAAAACCTCCTTGTAAAAATGGATCATTCATATATAAGTCGCTTACCTTAAGAAAAAATATTTGTACAATGTATTAAGAAAAAAAAGTCAAAAGAGACACATACAAGATACAACAAGCAATCTCTAAAGCAATAAATACTACTGGTCCTAGCGTTGTGACATTTTGAATTTAATAACCCTTAACCCCCCCACCCCGACCTCCCCTCAAGCCCACCCAACTTGCCTGACTCCACCCCAAAGGTAAACAACAAAGAAAAAAGACAACGCAGTGGAAGAATGCATATTTAACACAGTAATCCCCCCCTCCCCATTATTCTGTACATTTAAACAAGAACAAGTAACATCACAATTAAAGTTGTTCCTCCGAGAGGTGTCACTGCTAGCCTCACGCCCTCCGAGAGTTTGAACAGATGTCAAAATGATTGGTTCGCAAGCTCGTATTTAATACAAATAAAGAAGGAGAACCAACTCTTTCAAGAAAAGGGCTCACTGAATAATCTAGCCTACCTTTTTATATCCGTCTTTTAAACATTTTGAAGTTGATCTAGATAGTTTTTCTGTTTGCACTGTTAAACACTACAAAAAAAAAGACAAAAACAAAATCCATAAAAATGTTGGCAGATTCACAAAGCTATACTACAGCTCATTGTATCATTTCTTTATAATAATTAGATTTTTTTTTGATAATGACGGGTCAAATATTGACCAATGAACTTTAATAAAAGAAAAACTAAAATGTTCAAAACGCCTTGTGGCACAGAAACGAATAGAGAAATGAACCGACAGAGAGAGGGCCTAGAAAGGTGTGTGTTTGTGTGTGTGTGTGTGCAGAGCTAGAAAAAAGAGGAGAAGAATAGGTCAGACTATTCTATAGACTTGGTCACTAGCGACAGAGGCTGGGGGTTCGAGGAGGGGAGGAGCGAGAGGGAATGACACAGCGATGCCGAGGACCGGGCCATGGAGGACGCCATGGAGGAGCCCGGCTGCCGCGAGGACGAGACGTCACCGCGCTCCAGGGCTCCGTTGTGGGAGGGGGCGCCGGGCGTTTTCCTAGCTGCAGCAGAGTTTCCCAGCAGAACCAAAGATGGTGGTGGAGGCCCAGCCAGGCGGTGCGGATGGTGGAGTGGCTGGTGGGCCGGTTTCATAGTCAGTGAGAGAGGTTGCATTTGTTCAGTCTGAGGATTGGACTCTTTTGGGGAGGGGGAGGGGACCACTGAGGAAGGGGAGGATGGGGGGGAGTCTAGTAAGCTTCCGTCCGTAGAGGGAGGACTGGCACAGCTGCCTTCACCTTGGATGTAGCGAATGCACTTTTTTTTTCTCCTGAGGGACAAGGAGGGAGAAAGAGAGCATGTTTTAGACAACGCATCTTCAAACTGCATCGCCTCTTAGCACTGTAGCTCATTTAAATGCACCTTCTTTTTTTTCAAATTTCAAAATCACTTGAAGCTTTTTTTTGCATCACAGATTTGACAGGTGCATTGAAATGGCTCGTGCTAAGACGATAAAGTGGTAGAAATGACAGTCAATATACCAATTCTAAACCGTAAGACAGGACAGACATGGAGGAAAGGTCACGTGTGAAGCAGCAGGGAAATGAAAAGCACATATAGAGATGATGATGATGATGATGATGATGATGAGAGAAGGTTAGATGGAGTAATGGTTGCTCTCTGGATGTTAACTTAGCCTTTTCTTACAGGCAGAGCTTCAGCTGGGGATCAGCCTGCTCTCTCCAGCAACACGAGGTTACTGGACCCGTCTCTGACTCTATCTGGCCCTACTCTCTCTTCTCCTGAGGGGACAGAGTTCGGATACGAGGCGAAAAAAAGTCAACAAGATCCACACTACTCCGAATCTGCCCCACAGACACAAGTGTGTGTGAGTGAGGGGTCAAGGCATCATGTTTGCATTCCTGCCCGGGGTCAGGACCCTCCCCCCCGCTTGCAGAGTCCTGAGGCCAGGCCCGTTGCGCTCGGTGGAACCCGATGAACGGGGAGGGGAGGGAGTGTGGGGGGGGGGGGTGGTTTAAGAGAGTAGGGGATTGTTGCATTTGTCTGCGGTGACTCTGCTGCGAAAGGCTGTGTGCAGATTTGGTTAAGGGGGAATTCTCTGCCCACCTCATCTTTACCCTGACCCTGGCAGTGACCCCTCTCTCAGCTCTCCATGCTTATCACAAGGATGCCTGAAGGCCATGGAGTGTTCGTATTTGAAACTCACAGGGAGTAGGTACGAAAAAGACTAAAGGTGTTTATAAAAAAGAAGATTGAGTCTTTAGAAAGATATTAAGCTCATTTTGTTTAATTGAGGCTCTCAGATGCAACCTTTTCCCTGTAGTTCTGAAGGGGAAGTCTATACGAACAATAAGAGAGAGCAGAGTACTGATAATGAAAAGGAAAAGGAACATCAAATCACATAAAAAAAGGCTCACGAAACCTTGATCTCATGCTGGGGTGAAAGACAAGCATGCATTTCAGATGAGCTCAATAGTACAGGCACACAACACCGAGAATAGAGGACTAGAAAAGAGTGGGAATGAGGCTCTTAGTGCTTTCTGCACTGATACTGTAGCGCTGGGTGGTGCGGGGTATCGACCCTCCGTAAAAAGGTATCATTTGCCACTACATAGACATCTTGCTCTCGATAACTGTCTGTCAAGCTGCAACAAATGAGCTAATATCCATCTTTTAACAGACATATCGATTCATAGTATGTGCCTGTGTATGTTATTGATTTCTCCGTCTCTGGGGAAATTACACCAGATGCATCTTTTAGGAAATGGAGCCCAGAGAGAACTTTTAACCTCTCTGCTGTTACAGGACTGAATCGCTGCCCTTTTAAGGCATCTTATCTTATAATCTGCTATTCTTTTTTAAGAAATATACAGTATGATTGATAATGTGTTCCAGCTGGGAGGTTAATAAGAGAGCCAAGTGGAGAGGCCAACAATGGCTGACTGTGTGGAGGGTTTGGTGAGTAATCGTCCTGCCTGATTCAAATAATATTTAATTACAAGAAAGTCTAGGTAATGTGTTCAATTCTAGTTGGACATAGTACTTTTGAAAAACTGACTCTAAATGAAGCAACAAATTAGAGCTAAATAGAAAAATCCTTTGACTAAATTTGGAGCCGAAAGTTTAAAACAACACAAATGAAACGTGTGGCGATGAGTGGTGTGAAGAAAGAGGTGGGGCGGGTGGTGGTGTGAGCCAGACACAGAGAAGGGTATTACTTAGCAGAAACAAATACCTACCATGAAAATATTCCCAATTCAAAGACTGCTTGTGTCAGAACAGAAAGACAACAGGTAGGGACTAAGTAAGGGTTATTGAAGAGGAGTTTGGAGGAAGGAGAGAAGGAGGAGGAAGAGGGCACAGAAAAGAGTGTCACTGAGCAGGCCCTCAGAGAAAGCAGGGCTAAATTTGTAAGCATAACATTGTTATTCAAAAAGGACGCCAATTAGAACAAACATGACAGTTAGGATGGGGTGGGGGAATCATCCCCTGCATGGAGAGAAAATGGATTTCAAACATTAATAACTCAAATTGTATGTAATTTATTTCCCAAAATTGACATGAAGAAATAATGATCCCTATTTTTTGTTGAGATAAAATATTCAGTAATCTTATCAAGAAATCCATTTTCTGCCACTGGGCTTGAACTGAGTTCAGTGAGGAAAAGTTGCTGTGAGGTAATTTAGAGCAGGAAGTTCCTCAGTTAGGAAAAAAGAGCAGAGGAGTTTGCCATCTGTTACCACACTGATGGAAACACATTTAAGAGCGAAATCTGAGCAAATAATCAAAAAGAAGAAACGGCTCATTGTGGATGTCTTCCTTCCATTGGCACTACAGCAGTAATACCTGCATGGTTTGCACCATAAACTCAGCTGGTCAAGCCCGAACAAGGCACGACACTTCTTTGGGGTATTTGCATCTGTTAGCCAAACAGGTAGACACAAACATACACACAGAGACAAATAACAAAAGGAAAAGAAAGAAAAAACAAAATGGACACGTCATTGCACAGACAAAAAATATAGCCAGGGCTTAGGTTCAGGCTAGTAACACTGGGATGTCCTCCATATTGAACAAGCCATCAGGCTCCAGATCCTCCAAGCCCCGACCTGCCAGTTTAGGATATTGTATCAATCTCAGTACATCCTGCAATGAAACCCCTGTAATGTTTCTCCACCAATCCTCACTCACAGACACCATTCATACAAACACTCGAGCATATGCTGTTAATACCCTTCTTCCCAAATAGGAGGTAAAAAAAAAAAAATAGTGGGAGCCTAGAGATAGACCGGCAGGGCGTGGCTGGAGGAAGCTGAGAGCTCATGATAGCCTGGCGGGCGACAGAGGGGAGGAGGAGAAGAGGAAGTAAAGGCAGCGGCAGGAAAAGCGAAGGAGGAAGTCCCAGTGCACAGTTACCCAGCCTTCACCTGGCCCCGGCCGGTGCAAGCACACACCATACACACCTGCACGGGCCACACCAGTTATTCTGTTGATCGAGCCCAAAGCGCGCTCGACACTTCTTAGGAGCGCTCAGGTCTGATGCGGCAACAGGGAGGGGAAGCCAGCAGAGAGGAGGAAAAATGACCAAAACCAAAAACAATAAGGAACAGAAATCAAAAAAGGAGGAGAGAAATGAGGAGAAAAAAACAGGTAACAGTGAATCTATGAAGCTTTGCAGTGGCTCATTGTGCAAGAAATCCCCTCATCCCCAAACAACACCCGTAAAGCCATTCTCAAGAGTGCCTTTAAAGACAGGACTGAACACCATTAGTGTGTTTCAGACATTAGTCAAATCAAACGGCATGCAAAATATAACATTAATAAGGAAACACACGCTTTAAGTTATCTACATTCTGACTGGAGTTGAAGCTGAAGATAAGATTTAGTTGAGAGGGTATAAACGGAGGAAATGCAGGTTGGATTAATTTACTCGCTAGAGGTTATCATTGAACTACGGTTTGAAAAAGACAAGGTAAAGTGGGAAGAACTAGTAGCAGACTGCTGAATCAGCACGGTCGTGTGTTAGCCCTAGCCAGGGGAAGGATTCAAAAAGATGGAGAGGGGGTCTACTCATTAGACCTGGCATCAAACAGTTTTCTATCAACACTGGCTAAAGCTGCCCGTCACTGACCACAGATTATTGTGGTTCAATATTTGAGACCAAGTCTTTGCGGAGTAGATTTAAAAGGAGGGAGTGTGCCAAACTCATGCTAGCCTATAGGAAAGCGCAGCTACTGAAGCGTATAGATTAAGGAGGTTCACCCTGAGATCACATCCGTCAGGTCATACTCCACAAAACTCACTTCACATAATCAGATCTTTAAGCATTCTGATTAATACGGAAAATGCTTTAAACTATATGGCGAGATGAAGTAAACTAAATGCAATATAATCTAGCTTGAAGTCAAATAAACAATAGCATCACTTTAAGAAAAGAAAGCAGCAAAGAATGCAAAAAGAGCATATTTAGATAGAATTTAACCTTAATCCTGCCTGATATTACACATTATTGATAGATAAATAAACATTATTTTTTTTTAAAAGAAGAAGAAATTAAACAAGTTAGTGATTTAATACTCAAAATGACATTAGCACCTGTAATCGGAGGGAGTGAAAGGCAAGGATTTGGAAAATATTCTCTGTGTTCTGAAAAAAAAGAACAGATAGAGAGGCCTTCAAGAAGAAATCCGTCACCAAACGAGCGCCAAATACATGATAACAAGTCTCCGAGATGAGAAGAATGTGAATCATAAGAATAAAAAATAAAAAAATAGATAAATCATGAAATAAGCAAAACCTCCTTAATTTGTAAGATGTAAGTGATTGTTCTTATGTTGGTATAAAAAGCATGCATGAAAGCAAGCAAGGGGCAGCCGAACGAGTGCACACACACACACACACACACACACACACACACACATCTGCAGGGCACAGGCATTATAAAACGGGGCCACGCACACAACACTAGCAAAGTTAATGGCTCTCACAATGCTTCAACTTCACATTCTCAAAACATACATATCACAATACAAGAACGCTAAGGGGCAAAGTGGGGAGGGTGGGGGGTGTCAAAAGGAGAGGTACGAAGCAGTGTGTGTGTGTGTGGGGGGGGGGGGGGGTCATGCATATTCAGTTGTTATTAGCTGGGGAGGGCTAGGGCAAAATGGGAAAAGGGGGGTATTACAAGCAACTCTAGCATTTAAATATTGCATTGGGTAGCATAACTATATACAAAGAAAAAAAGCCAGGCACAATAACACACACAAAAAAAAACATAAAACAAAAAAAAACTAGCTTGACTTTTATCTTGCAAGATGTCACATCTGCCTGACACATGATGGGGCTCTTCTAATATCAGAGATAATTGCAGCTCACTTACCATTGCTCTCTGCTTGCTGCTTTTCCCTTTTTCTCTTCTTCCTTTTCCCCTGTTGGTTAGCCGCCAAAAAAATAGAAAGAAAAAATAGACACAGACAGGAACCTTAGTTATTATATTGCAGAATGCCCAAAACATGAAACAGAGAATAGGACTGTTCTCTCTGTTTACTTATTTATTCATTCATTCTCTGCTTTTTTCTGTCTCTGCCCTCCGGTTTGTAACAGCCACTGCAGGCCAGACAAGAATTATCCATCCTCTCAGTTTCTTTTCTGTAATCTTTTGTTTTATTTTCCTCAGCTCTGTGAACATCTAGACATCTTGACAAGGTTTTGTTTTGGCAGAAGGATTTCTCAAAGCCTGCTTGTGGAAGAATCTGGTCAGCTTGATCCCCAAACTAGATGAAATTGATAAGACTTTGTAACGAAGTCTGAACATTTTGTTATAAATATTTCTTCACGTCATAACAAAGCAGGCTTGGGTCAAGCTAATTAGTCGAGTCTCAGGAATACATGTCAAAGAAAAATTACAAGAAAGTTGGAATTCAGGTTAGAAATGAGCCAAAGAAGGAACTCATCCCCGTCATGTCACCTAGTGAAAGGGAAAAAGAGCATCCTGTTACGACTTGTAAACTTAGTAACTTACATAGTTGTCTCGTGCTGACCAGCCTGGGTACAGCTGCATGTGGAGCTGTCGCTCTTTCCTGGCCAGCTCGTAGTACTTGGCCTGCTCCTCCCTCGTTAGGGCATGCCACTGTAAAATGGAAAATTATTCATGAACAAATTAATATTTTAACCATAAATAGGAAAATACACGTAATGAAGATGACCTAAATGTACACTACTGGCTGTTAACTGCATTCGCCTTGAATCCCAGGTCTATATGAATCCATGTTTAGAATAAAATGAGCATGGCAGAGGGTCCTGAGCCCCGGGATTGGGAACCACTGTGCTAAACCCCTTCATTTAGATCATTTTAGTGTCTGTTGACTTACCCTTCTCCCCAGGATCTGGTTGATGGCAGCACTTTCCTTCAGTGTGCACTCAGCCACAACCTTGGCTCTCATCTCCTTCATGTAAAGCATGAAGGCATTCAGAGGCTTCTTTATGTGGACTTGTTTCTTTTTCTCCTCTTCCTTTTTAGCTTCTGACTGTTTCCTGTTGAGGCCCAAAGTTAAGAAAGGTTAACCTACGTCTCATAAACGAGTGAATGAAAAAGATAGGGACAACGAAATTCTACTCACGAGTTGAGAGAGATGTCGCTGTGGGATGATTCCTGCTTGACGTTGGAAGAGACGATGGCTGGGTGTGGGATGCCCGTGGCGTGCAAACTGTGGTGGGGGGGCAACATGTGTGGGGGGAATCTAGAGGACAAAAGACTGTGTAAATGGACACAGGTGAAATGAGGAAATGGAATACATGTATAAACAACACTAAATAGCTGAATTCCAATTCCATCTTTCAATGTCATGTCACAGTCATGTCTTTTATTTCAATGCATGTCAAATGGAATTGGACTTTAGCCACAACAAAGTAAATGTACATAGAAACATCCACATGAAAACGTCCCAAGGCTGAGTTCTTTATTATTATAATACAGTCAGTATGCTTAGATTTTCTATTTAAACATGTCACAGAATTCAGCCTAGGCAGTTAAAGGTATAAAAGCAGGATATTACAAATACAAGCTTCAGTTAAATACAATTCAAAGCATGAACGCTATATTGTGTGGAAATAATTAAATGCAATTGCACAAGGGTAAATCTCTTGTATGGCTTTTTTGAACAGCGCAAAAAACCCGACACACTGAATACTTGAGCCAAGTGCTTCTCTTCACCTTTATTTAGTCACAACCTCATGCTAACCAAGCAACAATTAATGTAATAGATCCAATGAAATAGGTAAGCTTGAGGGTTTTTGCTCCTTGAAATCTATGTATTCACAGATAATGACAGCAGTGCCATCCATAGCTTTTATTCTTGCACAGACTAATCAAGCACTTGTACTGTAAATGATTTCCAGATAAGATTTAAACTCCATCTGTAGATGATAAATGCCCATTGAAAGTCATTGTTATTTTTCAGGAAACTGCATTTTTAGCATTTGCACTGATATGGAAATGCCAGGTTTTGGAGGGGTAAAGCTTGAACACCATCATGTCTTATCATGGAATATTTCAAACTAGATTAACATGTTCCATCAAAGTCTAGTATCACTTCAGGTATTGAGTCTCTATTTGCCTTCCTCCCATCTTTTCTGCCGGTTCAGCACTGTCAGTCGTTTTTATCTTCATCGCTCCACACTCCCATCATCATTTCATCGTCTTCTCCCGCTCCCCATATCGAGGCCGGAAACCCTTATTTATAAAATCGCTTCTGTGGCCAGAGCAGCCATGCTGTACAGTATGTGCCAGTGTATGTATGACACTAATTATTTGTGTCACATTATTTGAACACGTCTTATCTGCATGTGTACGTTTACAGCACGGCTCCACGTGACCACACACGCATTTAAAAGAGGAGAGGAGGATGAAGGAACAGGAAAGAAAGGAGGAATAATTCTCTCTTTTTTTTTTTAAAGCAGCTCATTATCCGGCTGTGTCTGGCTGCATGGCTCGGAGCCAGAATATAATGATGAGGATAAACTCGCCAGGAACAACTACTTTCTGTTGGAGGCCATCTCAGGGGAGTGCCAGTGCGCTCCCCCCTCAAACTCTTTCCCTCTTTTTCTCCTTTCCCCTCTTCTCCCTTCATCACTGACACATTGGTGTTTGTGCCATGTCATCCGTTGATGGGGAGCTCTGCAGCAGTGGCTGCATATCGCCCATCATTAGGGCTGCTGCATTTTCCCCGTTTCCTCTCTCCCTGTTCACCCTCCTTACTTCTCTCTCTGTGCACTTGTTAAAATGTCCTCTGTTGCAAGATAAAAAAAATTCTGCTCTTCTTCTTCTTCTTCTTCTTCTTCTTCACTACTCCTCCCTGTCCCCTCACCACCTCCACACTTCCTCTCCTCCTCCCTCCCCCTCCTCCCGCAGCCACTGCATGGCCCAGGTTATGGTTTAAACATGACGGCCATCCCTTTGAAGCGTGGGGGCATCACCATCATCATCATCCTCATCATCATTCGGGCTCATCAGTAGTAAGCAGCGCCTTGGACCAATTTAACCAACACAGAGAAGGAGACGCAGCAGAAACCCCCAAACCGCCCCAACCCTGGGGCTCCTACGTCTCAATCTAAAAAAGGTAAGAATGGCTGGCGGGGTGGGGGTGGGGGTGAGGGGGAGGGGTCACCGGCGCAGCAAGCCCAGTGTAAGCCAGTGCCATTTAATTGCCGACGTGAAGCAGTAGCCCCCGTGCCTGTTTAATGTCTAATGATCTGGCCGGTGTGCTTCTCCCGTTCCCAAGGAGAAGAGAGGGAGCGGGATGATGGGGGAACATATCAAAGGGCAGGCTTAAGCACGAGGGGCACAGGGGCCATCACATCCTCCTACCTGTCACGCGTACATTCAGACACACTATATCAGGGACCTGCACCGGCTCCAACCCTATTATCAAAATAATGTATTTCATTTGCTCCCTTTACTGTCTCTTTTTTCATTCCATCCAAAAAAGAATGCATTTTTTAACAGGACCTAGGTGTAAGGTGCTCATTGGAGGACCATGAGGTACCAGACTCCTTCCCTGCATCCTAATTCAGCCCGTGTTACGGCACAGGGGACTGATACTGAAGCAGCGCACTCCTGCAAAGAAATGACTCCAGACAAGAGTACAAGGTCTGGTCAATTCTTTGAACAGAACCAACTGGCTGAAGGCTATGTAAGAAAATATTTGCTGACACAATTAGACTGATTTTTCTACTAGATTTGCTCAACAAATTGATTTTTTCCCCTGCCCTGTCAAAGCCAGAGGTTTTTTTTTTTTTTGGACATGTTTTAAACCCTCCCATTCTCCAGAGACCTACCACAGCCCTCCATCTATTCAGTTATACTAATTCAATTAGGGGCCTCATCACAGGGCATTAGCTCTTCCCCATGGCCAGTCCCCCCCCCCCCCAAACCCCACCAAGTATATTCAATTAGCTGCCCTGGAAATAAGATGATCACAATGTAGAGGCTGTCATTAAGGGACCAAATTAGCAGTCACTTAAAGCCCAGGTTGGCTGGGTACTGCTGCCAGATGCCAATGTCTGGACAGAGCCGCCGTCTGACCCTTTGCTCCTGAGACTGGGACTATAAAACCCCACTCTGATCCAGACTGGGTTTAAAGTTCAGGTTTGATGCCAGGATGTATTTTCTATTGGAATCAATACAAATGACAGTTTAACAGCAACAAATCTGAAAAACTGCGATGTCAGGCTGAGCTAAGAAACTAAACTTTCCCTTATTCTCAGGGCTTTGCTTTAAAAAAAAAAAGTCACCCCCCCCCCCCCCTTGCAACTCCTCCCTCCTTGCATCTACATGATCCATCAATGTCACAGAGGTCTAAACACACTGCCCTGAGGAGCTGCTTTTCCAATCAGGCTGTAATTAAACTGAAGCTTGGCCTCCTCCCTAGACTCCAAACCAGCCCCTTCCATAGTCCCATGCTGCAGGGGCGGATCGGGGAGGAGGGAGGAGGGAGGAGAGGAAGGAGGTGGAGTAGCAGGCTGTTTGTTTTTCTGTGTTGTTGCTTTTTAGGGCATTTAGTCATCTAAATGTAATTCATTTGGCTTTCCACACAATATAGAGGACACACGTTCCTCCAGGGAACAGTAAGTAGTTTAACACCAACTGACAAACACATACACATGTATACAAGATGGCAACACATACACATATCCCCCCTGGGTGCACTAATGTCCACAGCAGCACTTGAGCTGGACCCTAATGGGCTGGACCAAAGCACTAGCCAAGTGTCAGAGCACCGGCTTATATCATGTAGTCCCCTTCAAAGTGTTGCTGTGTTTGTTTATCTGTCTGCTCAAACTCATAGCATGGACATGCCCCAGCTCATTTCAGATCTGCCTGACATGCAGTGGGGGTAAATGTTCTTCAGGGGCCTCATTAGAAAATTATAAATATAATTAATATTTGAGCATGCTAGCTGGAGCCCCACACAGGAGGATTGGCCTTTTGAACACAGATATGGGGAGTGTGAGCTCTCCCTAAGGGAGAAGTTGCTGCTCACCGTCTTTGCGTGTGAGTGTGTGTGTTGCTTGGGCATTGCCCTCAGTCAAACACGCGCACAACTATGAGAGTGTGTGTGTGTGTGTGTGTGTGTGTGTGTGTGTGTGTGTGTGTGTGTGTGTGTGTGTGTGTGTGCACGCGCGCTTCTAGGTCTCAGCTCACCTTGACATGGATGCGTTGACTTGGAGCGCAGTTGGGTAGGGGTGTCTGAAACCCCCTGTTGTGATTGGATAAACAGGTTGACCTTGCCTGGGAAGGGGGAAGAAAAGAAGAAAGAAGGAAAGGTAAAGGAACAGGGTTGATGGAAGAGGAGAAGCTAAAGCCCTCTGTCTCTCTCGTCTCCCCACCGCGGGCCTCTTTATTCTCATTTGATCAGGACAAAAATCTAGGGGATTGCAGAGCGCAGATCAAAGGGAGGAAAACTCTGAACAATTTGAATGCCACAAATCTTGATAGCAATGGCTAATTAAATTTCATAACCCTTCGCTCGGTGTCGACAGAGTGGGGCCCTGTTCCTCCCCAAGCTGGAACTAGGTGTTTTGTTGTGATAATTAAAGACGAAGCGCGGGTCTCTTTAATGGAGCCATCACGCTAATTGAGGTCTACACATCCAAAGACAAACAATAATGAATGTAAATTTATACCAAAATAAAGTGCAGCAAATCAAAGGGCGCCATGGCTGCGCTCGGGGCCTCTCTCGGTATTTAGATCGCGGTGAGAAAACATTAAATTAACAGAGCTTAATTTGTAGCCTTTTGTCATATTAACAAGTGTTGACAAGAGTTACCAGGGGAGAGCCCCCGTGTGGAATTGTGGGTAAAGTACGGGCAATCGCGGTTCATTACTCTAATTGGGCAATACAGCGACCTGCAAAATAGTATTTGCCACAACGTAGCAAGTTGAGGTTTGTGAGGGTGTGAGAAAGAGCCAATGGTCCTCTGTGGTCCCGCAGTGAGTGTGTTTAAGGTTTGTTTTGGTTTTAAACACAAGAGCGAAGCCATTTTGGAGACAGAGACGGCTTACATAATTGACTTTGCGTGCCGACTATTGTTAGCTGTTTCTCTCTTTAATGATTTAGCTTGATATAACGTGTATTACTCATGACAATATGTGGGTGTTGCAAGCCTTTTCACACAAGAGAATACAGTAAAAAGTGTCATAATAAAAAAAAAGGGTTTGCTTACTGTGGTACTAGCCATCCTAACGGGTGTGGGATCTGGCCGACAGCGCCAGGTGACAGTGGGTAATAAGGAGATATGTCTGGAGGATGTGGAGGCCTTGGAATCCCTGTGGGGAAAGAAGAGGATGACAGGAGCAGTGAGGAGGTGGACAGACAAGATGATGACAGAGAGAGAACCAAATCTTTGTCAGCCCCGAATTCGTTCTTTGTTGAGAGTTTCACATCTGAACGGGGCAGACATCACAGGAGTGCAGATGGGAGGATGAGGCGGAGGAAGAGGGCTTGTTGCTCGCATGTACACAGTGCTAAATCACACTTCCTGATCAAAGGCCTTTGAGGCGGCGGCCTCACAATGTGTTGGAAGAGGCAGAGGGGAGAGAGGTGAGGAGAGAACACCAACACGATTCTTGTCACATTTGTCTACTGATTCAGGAGATTAATTATATGAAATGACTCAGGTTTAGAAGTGTACAAAACACAATATAATTAAAGCCTTCTTTGTGATCAGAGAGCTGCTTATACAGGGCTCCAGGTTCAGTCAGTAGGATTTACACTGGCTGGATGGATATGGATTCCAACTGATAAATACATGAATAAACTAAAAAGTAAATTTTCAGTTGGATAGTACTTTGGATTAACGGTTGACTACTCCAGTTAATGAATGTATTAACTGATTGTTAGAAGCAGTGACAAAGATGTCTAATTTAAGGACAGTTCCCGTTGAGGGATTCGCTGAGCAATCACAGCGTCCACGCGGTGTTGCCTTTGCTTTCTGTGGCAGCTGACAGGCGAAGAAACTGCATCGACAAGCTGCCCTGAATGAATGCCTTGAAAAGGTCTCGTACACAGTCGCGTGTAAAAATAACTTTCCGTCTCATGGCAAACTTGAAACAGGGAACACTAGACAAGTGTAAAAGCACAGCAGGGAGGTGTGTGCACTCGGTAGACCAGGAACTAGGGGACTTTCATTTTGGCTGATCTGCGTTTTTTCCACACAGCTGGCTTACCTATGCAGCTGTTTTTGCAGATACCTGTGCCAACACAACCAAAGAAGGGCCAGATCGATCTTCGTAGAGCAGAACTTGGCTCTTGTTGGTGGTTACACCCTAACTGCAGCTGATCCAGGTTATCCAGGAACTAAGGGGGGATTTTGTTACTGATGGTGCTGTGCAGCATTTTAAGCCTAAGCGGGGGAAAAAACATGCTATAGCAAAGGCAAATTATATTAAACAGCAAAGCCCTGGAACATTATCCAATCGCCACCCAGCGCCGAAGACCTAATAAAGCTCATTAATTAATTAAACACTGAGCCCAATTAAGCAGCCCTATTAAGCACTACATTAAACAGCAGCTGGCACATTATTTCCCCTTTGTAAGGACCATCATAATAATGGAACATTATTACCTAAAACACTGACTGAGTCCACTAGAGACCGCTGAATAGCATGAAATGATTCCTCGCACTGGAAATGCATTAACCTGAAAGGATGGGCAGTATGACAGTTAACGAAATGAAGTGCTGAGTCAAGATGCTCACGTAAACGAATGACATTTTCTAAAAGGGTATGCTAAATGGTTGTGGGAGAGGCATGTGAGTGGGCAGCATCTGACTGCTTAACATTGATTCTCCATCTGCATGATCAACAGGCGGTAAAGACATAACTACACTCCTTTTGGGCACTGAGTCAATCTATGACAACCTGTTTAAATCCAGGAGCTCAGGTCACATCTAGCCTTTTAAGGATTCGCTTATGACATCATTCCGAGCAGAGACTGTTGAGGTTTCTGGTATTTATATGTGAGGACCTCCAACTACACTGGCTGTCTTGTTTTGAGTCTTGGCAAAAGGAGTTGCGGTCCTAAATCGTGGTTGTTTGCTAAATTCCGTGTTTTACGAGGGAGTTTATGAACCACTGTTCAGGTTTTGATATCCAATGTGAAGCCACTTTCCACTGAGCTCAAACCACGTTAATGTGAGCGTGATAGCTAAATCAATCGGTAACAGATGAGAGCAGCTGTTGTCAACAAGGACTACTTAAGATGACTGTGACTTTGTCCAACTATCAGTCTCATAAAACAGTCCTAGAAATGTTATTGAGGTTGTTAAATAGTTGCTGTGTCAATATCAAGAAGGAGATACGTTTAAACTACACAGCCTACTATTAGAATACATATTGTAAGTAATTCATTCTCAAATTGTTTTTACAAGAACTTGTCTACAGACAGACGCCATGAACTAAAGTCTGTATATGTGAACCATGGTGGCAGGGCATTGTAAAACATGAACACACTCGTCAGTGCAAACACTCTCTCAGAGCTGAAGTGCCTCACTGTTCTGAAACAAAACACACTGTTCTGCTGTTTTAGCAGGATTCAAGTAGCATGTTGCTAACAGCTATTCTGTTTTGAGTAAACAATCTCAGGTCAATCATACATGCATGCAGGGGAAAAATACTGTACCTGTTTTGGGATCCACGTCTGTCTGTAGGTGAGGTGGGGGGTTCCCCGGTGTGAAGTGCTCATTGCTGTAGGTGATCAGAGGTGTGAGAGGGTGCACATGGTGAGGGTGCTGTACCACTGGAACCTTATTAGACTGAGAGAAAGAGAAAAAAAAGCAGAACGTTAATATTTAGGTAAGGGGTCAGAGATTGCAGTGCTCCTGCCACAGAATTACAACTTGGTCTGAAGGCCCTGAAAGAAGAGCGATCCACTTTATGGTACTCTCGAGGCGCCAAACCACCAAGCCACAGTGAAAATAGTGTGGTTTGTAATTAAAAACCACTTCTGCGGTGTCACCGTGGAATTCAGTAACACAATCTTAGAGGCTTGGGGGGTTGCCAGTTCACATTTGGGTCTGCTGTGTGATGAGGCACTTTTAACCACCGTTGCAGTCAAGTAATCGATCATCTGTAAACCACGAAATCAAGGCAGCACGTGTAAATCCACAGTCATTAGCAGCTCCAGTCAGCGCTCTCCTCCTCCCTGGTCTCCCCTTCCCACATATATTCCCCCAGGGCTCGGTTCACGGAGGGTAGGGGTGTATTGTAATAAAAGGGTTAGGAGAGAGGAGGTGGGGCTGAAAATCCATTTCTGCATTTTTGCCAAATTAGTTTTAGCTATGTAATCTTCTCTTTGTGCTCCTAAGTGGCGCAGGCCCCCTTTTTTCAATTACCCAAAGATTACAGTGGAGCTTTAGGGTGTGCTGCCGTGGGCCCCTGCGCTAACCGGAGCTCAGCCCCACTCATCAGGCCAGGCCGAGACATTCACTAATACACACGCAGTCCCCCCAAACCACAAGATAACCAGATTAGAGCTCTGCTGTAGATTAGGCTGGTGTAAGAGGCTGCTCTCGCCTCTTTACCCACACATCCTTATCCTGCCCTCAGCAGTCAAAGAAGCAGCACTAATCAGGCTTATCATAACATGGATGATATGTTCAGGGGGGGAGAGGAGTAAGACACCAAGCCGTGTGTGTGTGTGTGTGTGTGTGTGTGTGTGTGTGTGTGTGTGTGTGTGTGTGTGTGTGTGTGTGTGTGTGTGTGTGTGTGTGTGTGTGTAAATCTGCTCTCTCACAGGCCACACACCCTCATTAGTGACTTTAACCCATGCAAGAAAGAAGAGGGAAAAAAAAGAAGCGCTCCACTGTGGCACATTTCCAGAAGACTTTGAAAAACATTAATGGGACTAGATGTTGGCAGGGGGGCATACATACAAATGATGCTCAGTTGCTCCATGCTCATTGACAATACAAATGCAAAGCGGTGGGCTCAGGGCGAGACCAATGTGGGCAGAACTTAATGCTGCAAAGTAATCATCTGTGTGAGGCGGAAGTTAATATTGGGCCCGTGCGAGAGCTTAATACAGCAACAGTCCATTCAGAGGCCCATACTATATTTTCTCTGGGTAGTAAAAAGCTGTCCGTACAACCCGGGCCATATAGACCTCTATTCTGTAGTGGCAGTGGTGGGGGAGTGGAGAATGGGAGAGAGGGGGGGGGGGAGCATTCCCTATTGCCATGGTCCCAATGAAAGATTAATGAACCCCAGCAGAACTCCAGGGATGCAGAGAGACTCCTGGGACTCATTCACAGCCCTGAGCTGAAAAGGCTATGGAAGAGAGAAGCGGGTTGGGGGGGGGGGGGGAGATGTGTGTGTGTTTGTGTGTCGTGGAGGGGGAGGGAGGGGCGGTAGGCGGAATGGGATTCGTTAAAAAGAACACAAACCGAGTGCTGCGTACAGGCTCCTGATCTGATCTGCACATCTAGAATAGTGGGATGAAAAAGAATAAACTGGTAGAGAAACACCCAGGATGGGGGTTATGACAGCTGCTAGAAGATGGCCTGTGTCTCCCTCTCTCTTGCTCCCTCTTTTTTTCTCTCGTGCCCACCCCCTTCCATATCTCTCACCTCCTAACCTCCTCCTTCGCGACTCCCTGCTCCTTCCTCGGGTAATGATGTGAAAGAATGTTGTCAATTCTTCATCTCTTGGTGCTGAAAAGCTTTAGTGGCCATTTAAATGAGTTCTTTTGTCCAGGGGCCCCGGCCATTGAGAAGACAGTTCAAAATGCCCATCCACTGAGTCCACATTTAGACAGAGGGTGTGTGAGAGACGGAGAGAGCTAGAAGCCAGACGATTCACATCATAGTCACTTGCGGTCGAAGAGTGTGCTTTTATTTTCTTTCCTGAAAAGCCCAGAGCAAGGCAAATAGCAACGAGCTGGACCGACTGCTTCCACAGCTTGGAGTGAAGGCGAGAACATGGCAACATAAAGTTTTGTTAGTGAGTACGTTGCATTAAATCGTATAACATTCCTTTAGAGATCTTGGGTGAAAGCTGCTAGTGCCATCAGTCAAACTCGCCCCCACATTGTTGATTGATCACCAAACACACATATGGGCAGTCAGCTGACTTCCTGTGGTCCGATGTCTTCAATCTGCTCACTCTCTGCATGCCATGTGATCATCGCACACGCAGTAGCATCCACTTTGTCTCCCGCTGACAACAAGGCAGCACCCGGTGGTCCCTGAGGAACGGAGGCCCAGCACCTGCCCTGTGGCCACTGTGGGACAAAACAAGCCCAGGGACTCGTCTGGCAGGCTGTTGGGTGCTTCAGCCGCACAGAGCTCAAAAGGGTGCAGTGAAACAAAAGCAGGCAACGTGGGAGGCTTTACTCTCCCTGCTCAACAAAAGCCAGGGGAAAAGAAAGAACGCTTCCTGCTCCTACACCCCCGCTGACTTGCATCCTTTCGCACCACCTCCGTCATTACAATAAACAAATATAGCAGAAGACAAAAAACAAAAACGCACTGCTCTGTAGTCATAAAGACCAGGTTCTCGAGCCTCAAAAAGAGAGTTGGCATTCGAAAAGACCCTGCAGTAAAATTTAAGAGCACGAACATCAATGAGCACATTGACTCTTTCCTCGTCCAGGACACATACAGCGCCTGCTGCTGAGGAAGGCCAGTGCTGTGAAGTGCAGGCAGCACACTTAAGTACAGCAGACACAAACAGAAGCAGTAGTTGCCGCCTCTGGTTATGTTATTGATATCGCCTTGGCTCTATTTATTCTATTCTATTCTTCTTTTTCCAGCTGCAAGGCTCAAATGCTCAAAGGGAAAGATGCTTATATGCCTGAATATATTTGGGTATTTGTGTCATTCCAACAGCCTCGTTTTACAGTGGTGATTCACATTAACGGCTAACAAACACCAGGATTTTTAAACTTGAATTCTGCAAGTGTTAAACTCATTTCCCAAGATGCATTGCAGATAGGACCAGAATACTATATCAAGTGTCAAATATGTCCTATGCTAAATGGTGACTAATGCTGTCGCTCCACTGTGTGAAAAGAGCCTTTTGGAAGTTGACAAATGAATGAGCTGCTTCAAGTCGGACCTCTGGGGAGAGGGGGGGTACAGGAGAAGGCAGAGGGGGTGAGAATATGACAGCAGGACAGAGTGAGACAAAGGGAGGGAGACAGCGAGGTGGAGGCCGGACAGGAAAAAGCTGTTGGCCTTGCATTTCCGCCTGGTGGCACCTCGCAGGGCCAATTTGAGCCCTAAATGTGAAGGTGGCGACCCTGTGGGCCCAGGGGGTGGTCGGACGGGGGGGGACGGGGGGGGCAGCTACAGTCTCTGCCTCTCTGCTTTTTGTCATGATATGATGAGTTGTCACAACAGCTTGCGGGGCGCTAATGAGCTGTAGTGAGGCCGATGCAGGAGAAGGAGGCCGTTGACGAGAGGAGAGGACAGACAGGGGATGGCAGAGCTGTGATGGATTGGGGTCCTCTCAGGCCTCCAAATTCCAAAGCAAGCAGAAAAAGCTGCCTGAGCCTCTCCCAGAGCGTGCAAATGGCCTACGTCCAAAGCACATTGAGTGACACCACACAGAAAACAAACACACAACACTGGGGTGCTGGGGGAGCGTGTCAGAGAAGAGTCATTTGTAAGTGTGTGCGCACTATTGGATTTGAGCAAAACAAAAAGTACAAACTGTGCTGCCACATATCTAATGTATCATCTGGTATCATTCAATGTCATTCTGTTGAAATCTGTTTACACACATGATTGCTGTGTTTTCCTTTGGGAGATATAGAGTGCCCCCTCCAGGCAACAGATCTTCATCTCCTAGCTAACCACATATCATACCGAGCCACGTTCACACACTATCCCTGCTAGCACTCAGTCCTCAGATTCGAGCAGACAATCTAAAAGGAATACTTCTCTGGAATCTGAAATGCTCCGACAAATTAAAGGCTTATCAGAGCCCCGATCCACACCAAGCTGATTTAAAAAAAACCCTGCTACATTTCAGAAATTATATTTCTTGGTTAATCAAAAAAAACTTCACAATATTAAGAACCTGGGAATTGTAGAAGGGGAGCAAAGGGATTTAAAAAGCAGATATGGAGGTGTTGATCAGTTTTTTCGTGCAGAGAAGATGCGTCTCTGAGGGCAAGGGGCTCCCGAGACCACAGTATATTTAAAAGTTAATCTATTCACTTTGCTGCAGTGACATGCCGACTGCTTGATCAGAGCGCTGAACAAAAATATGATGTGGGCCAGAGCCTTTGCTCCCCTTCCTCCTGCTCTCTTCGCTAGCACTCAAGTCGTTCGTCACCATTTATTTTTGCTTCCCATCTTTGATAGTCGGCACTTCAAATAGAATCGCAGAAAGGACATGTTCTGATATGTCACAGACAAATAAAACTGCGCACAAATAGCTTAAATATGAAGTGGTATTTGCTAGAACAGTTGTATTCTGTGAAGACAAATCACCTCTTAGACACACGTGCGTTCTTTTCAATGTAAACAGCCTCTTGAGCTCCCATACCTGAGTTAAAGGGCTTCCCTAAGAGGTGATATTGTGTCACAGTGGTAAGAGCCACACTGAATCCTGCCTTTTGAAATGCAATCAGCCCCTCAGAATCTCAGTTGAAAGCCAGGCAATTAAGAATTTGAATGGGATGGCAACATTGACAAAGGAATATGTTAATCTGTGAGGTTATTGAAATCTTATTTTACATTTCATGGTTAAGACATGAGCTCGATCAAATGTTTTGTCAAGTAAATAATATTCCTCTTGAGAGAACCGTGAAAATGCACTTTTTTTAATCAACTTAACACTCTTGACAATTATTTGTTGCATTTAGGCCTCAATTTAAAAGCATCAGTAACATTAAGGTGTGTAAGTCTATGGAGCATTAATCCTTGGTTTGATCATCTCATTTAATTAAATCACGATGTAAGTACAGCACACACACACAAAAGTTTTCCATGAAGAAGCACATAAAAGATCAGGGGGACAACAATCTCTCAATACCACTTGCTAACTGCCAACCTGCACCATAACAACAACAACAACAACAACAACAACAACAACCTGTCAGAATAACAGTGGGTAAAAGAGTGAAAAGCAGGGGAGCAGGACTGCGTTACTCACCCAGCTGTTCAGATTGAGGTGCCAGCAGCCCACCTGCTGGAGGAGAGAGAGCCCGGGGCCCAGGACTCCTGCCTTGGCCCCTGCCTCCTCCGGCCCGGCTGAAGCTCCATCCCGCGGGTACATGACCCCCTCGGTCCCACCCCCGCCCTCGTCTCCTCCTCCTTCCACCTGGCCCCCCCAGCTCCTCCTTCCCTCTCTACGCCGGGGAGAAGCCCTTTTGCTTCTCTTGGCCGCTTCTCTCCTCCACTTCTCCTTCTTTGTCTGTTTCTGCCTTGGCTCCTTCCTTCACTGTTTGCGAGTGTGTTGCTGGGCATGTGTGCATGTGTGTTTATCGTCCCCCCCCTCTCTTTGCTGGCTGACCAATGTTCCCTCAGGTTTTGAAAGTAGAGTGTGTGAGTATCTCTTGAGAGCAGGTTCAGGTTCTTAGGCCTTGCTTCCCCATAAACACACAGTCACCAAAAACCCTCGAACCCCCTCTTTCTACCCAGAGAAGCTCTCGCTCTTAGCGGCCCGCAATCTCCTCTTCTTCTCAGTGAAAGTTTTGACGCCGGTGACAAGAAGTACAAGACGTGAGAGCCAGAATGTGGACAGAGAGAAGGAAAGAATACTGTGAGTAGCTTCTCAGCAACGCAGCAGTCTTCCCACTAGCAATACTCCAGAAAAAAAAAAATACTCAAACGGAGAAAAAAAATATGCAGTTATTACCCAAATCCCTGCAGTACACGTTGGGTCTGTGTGTGTGTTTCTTAGGATTATGTGTGTGTATGTGTGTGGGCTCTGCTGTGCCTCCAGGATGCCCAGAGACGAACTGGCAGCTTGAAAAGCTTTGGCTACAAGGTAAAGCGAGCAAGGCGAGAGATGGAGACAAAGAGGAGAGAGCAGCAGAGGGAGAGAGATAGAAAGGGAGAAAAGGAACAAGACACAACAACATCCACAAAGGGAGGGCAGGCTCAGCAAAGTGTGGCCAACAGTCACTTTATCTGTGTGATGCTGACAGTCCCTTTTCATACACACTATCCAGGGGGGAAACAGAGGAAGAGAAAGTCTTCAGTCTGACATGAACGTGGCCCCTTTCGTCACAATCCTTTTTTGCCCTTTTCTCAATAATACCTTAGAGTTCTTCACTTAACTCCCACCCTTTACTGTGGCCCCATTCAGGTTTCATGTGAGCCAGGCCTCGAGTCCCTCCTCAGTGCCCTCTTCTTTTCATTTCTTTGCAACTATTTCACCTTCAAATCCAATATTGCATCATACTTAGGTCAAATGATGAGCTCTGCATGATGGAGGCTTTCTTTCAACAAATGCAGAAAATCTGAGGAACCAGAGACAACTGGCAGCAGAAGGTAAAAATGGGCAAGGCCAGAGATGGAGACAAAGGGGAGAGAGATAGAAAGGGAGAAAAGAAACAAGAATCAACAACATCCACAACGAGAGGGCAGGCTCAGGAAAGTGTGGTCAACAGTCACTTTATCTGTGTGATGCTGACAGTCCTTTCTTCATACCCACTATCCAGGGGTCTTCACTCTGACACGGACGAGGCACCTTTCCTCACAATCCTTTTTATTCCAACCCCCTCTGTCCCCTTTTCTAAACAATACCTAAGAGTGGAGGACAGTTCTTCTCTTAACTCCCTCCCTCAACTGTGGCTCCATTCAAGGTTCTTGTGAACAGGGCCTTGAGCCCCTCTTCAGTGCCCTCTCCTTCACATCCTCTATTCTTAGCAACTATTTCACCTTCAAATCCATTATTAGTCTCACTACTTAAGTCAAATGATGAGCTTTGCATGGTCGAGACCTTCTTTCAACAAGCGCAAAGAAATTAAAGAGATGTGTTGGCCATCAGAGCACGCAGACACGGTGCATCAAAGGGAATTACATCAAAAACATGACTTTGGATTTGTTATTTGGCTAAAATAATAATTTTATAATGAGTAATAACTAAGAAATATGAGTGCCTCAAAATATTATCATGTATTTATATTGCAAGAAGGCTAAGAGAAAAGGTTGGTTCCCACATTAAACATTTACAATTAGGGAAATATTATCCAACTCTATTTTAGAAATGTAAAACCCCATCAGATAAATGCATTTTCTTTTATAGTACATTTAAATGATTACAAATCTAAATTCTGTTAACAGAATAATCAGTTTCTTAATGTAAAGATAATTTTCGTTTTTACATTCTATAATTAACAAGCCTTGTCATCCGTTTATTACCTTTTATAACATCTAACAACCTGAATCTGACTAATGACCATGACAAATTAAATATTTATAGAGCCATCTAGGCTCAGTAACACTTAATACATGTATAATGTGACCTGATTAAGTTTGTTATAGAAGAAAAATAATTAAGAAAATATGAACAGGTTATTTAGATATATTTATACACAAGGCAAATCAAATGAAATAATCATGTTTTTTTTAAGCTGTATTAGGGCATTTGAAAAAGTTAGCTACAGAAACAACTACAAACTAACAAAGACTTTAATCTTAATGCGCTGTTTCTTTTCTTCCCCCCCCCCCCTGCACTCGCTCAGCCTCTCTGGCGCTGTTGGGACCCGGCTCTTCCCTGGCCTGCGGCAGGCAGTCCTGAGGCCCTTAAAGCCAAAACAAAGCCCTGGGAATGTCCTTTACACAGCTTGGACAATAGCGCCGGGGCTCCAGCTTGACAAGTAAAAGAGCCCCGACAAGGCGGTGGCTAATTGCCTGCCCTCCCTCTATTCAGCCGCCCTGCCACACTCCTGCCATCTCCTTTTGTCCCACGTGCACTTTCTTAAGTAAACTGCCAGTTCACCAGCAAGTGATGGACAGCTCCCAATCACCCAGCCACAATGGCATCAACGACCACAACACAAGAGAGCACAGGGGGGACACAAAAATACTCTATTCCACTCCACTGTCTGAGATGTTCGCACGAGACCATAAAGTGTGCAATACAAGAGGGAAAAAAAAAAAGAACAAAAACTTTTGGAAAACAGGGAAACGGAACGGCCTCTGACCTTTACAAATGCATTACTCTTTAGATACATTTAAACAATGCAGATAAAACCGCAAAGAGATAATATGTTTAACAAACATATCTAATATAAAAGTGGCCCCTCGTTCTCTTCTCTAAGCATTAACTGTTTTAATTATTGTAATGTACAAAAATCAGATTTTATTCGAAATGACAGATTTGAGACATTTACCATTAAAGACTGATCAACCCCTATTATTAATGTTAGCAAAAGCACAGAAATAAAAGATATGATAACGATTCCTCATATCTAAATTTCAATACAAAATATAAATTGCTCCAATATAAATAAAGGTAAGAATTACATTCAGTATAATTATGGTATACAATAAAATAAACAATAATCATATTTATCTTGATGTCTTAGAATAATACACCGCTGTCAGGTTGTCAAGACAAAGCAATCAAACAGTGCCTTTCATTATCCAAATTGTCAATCTGTCACTTAGCAACATAAGTGTTATAAATTGCCAAACGGAACCCAGAAAAATAACCATGAATAAATCCAATCAAAACATTATATATAAAGCCAAACAAGCAGTATAAAATAAAGCAGAGCGGTAATTAAAATGTTGAAAAGTCTTACCATTTAAAAGAGCTGTATTTGGGATGCTGCTCGGTTCCTGGTTAAAACAAGCATGCTGGCACTCGTGGTAGTGCACAGACTCCAAGCAGACTCCCACAACCATGTCAGCCACTAATCCACTGGGGGGCAGCACCTCATCTACGGCAGCCCCTCGCTAAAGCCTGATGGGTTAAGCCGATAAGACAGCGTCCGGAGAACCGGGCTAAAGCCAAGGTACGCTGGAGCAACTTAGGACGGCAGCTCTTAGGTCCCAGAGCGGAGAAAAAAGTGTGGTGGCCAGAGCTGGATGTTCACTCTCAGTCCCCTCATGCATTCAAACGCACACTCAGGCTCCGCTGCTCTTCCCCGCGTCTGACCGAGACTCCCTCTTTCCCCCTCGCCCATCTTCATATCCCCCCTAATAAGCTCTTTTGAGTCCATCTCTCTTTCTTTGATAAGTTGAAAGAACAACAAAAAGAGGGAGAGAAAGAGAGAGGCTTTCATTCAGCGGCTTGGCAGACATAAAGGTAGTGGAGTGCCGTCTATAGGAGTTACCCTAACTTGGCTAAACTCAAGCAGCGGGGTGTCTCTCGTCATGTCGTTAATCCCCAAAACTAGCCACGCTCCATTCACCGCAAGTCACACTAAATTAAATACAAAAACACAAACGCTAGGCAGAAAAAAGTGTCAGGAGAAAAAGGGCTAGAAAAAGCATTCCGATCCGGGGCAAAGGGGTCTGTGGTGTCGCGTCCACGTTACCCCTCATGCCCGTCGCTAGCCCCAATTTTTGATGTAAGAAGCCTCGGGAAAAAATCCGCCACACGAAAGACATAAAAAACTAACATTTATCACCGAAAAAGCCTGTCATCGTAGTACAGCTTTAACTCTCCTGCCTGAACTCTCTTAAGAAATCTGAGAGGGGAAAAGGAACCCCAACTCCAAAGTCAAACTCGCCCTACAACAAGCCAACAACAGCAGTTAAAACAAAACCAAAAATACCAATAAATGGATACAAGCCCTGTGCGGTTTTCCAGGAGAGCTGGCAATAGAAAAATTCAACCCGGCCAAATGGTGGCTTGAAGAGAGGAAGCCCACTCTTAAAGCCGTGATCCGACCATCCACTATACCACCGCTGTGAGCCTTTTAACCACAACAGAAAAAAAAGACTATTGATCTTCAAATGGCGATAATTGAAAAGATCAAAACGATTAAACAAAAACACGAGATTGTGCTGACTTACCATGTTGTGCTCCTTTTCTGTTGCAAGTTTTTGTTAAAATAAAAAAAAGATTTGCTCAAAGATGCAGCATTGGAGATGTCAGATTTGTGTAGCCGTCTCTTGATCGTATTACTTCCACAGTCCTGGTTTCCAATGCGTCTGAACTTTTTCCCTTTCTCTTTTATTTTGTTTGTGCTACCTAGCCTTTTTTTCCCCTGCTTAAGACTTGAAAAGCCTTCAGCTCAGTAAAGCAGCACAAATTATCTTGCCACCTTGCTCAGCTCTGATGCTTTGGCCGCTAACTTTGGAAGGCCCTTTACTACTGCATCAAAATTAGCATTGTCAAAGCAGTTAATGAATATTAATATTGTATTTGTCATTGGAGCTGGCCCATTGCTGAACTCCAAGTCATCCATCAGGGACAAGATTAAGCACACAATTATTTCTGACTGACAGGGACCAAATCTGGAGATTTTTTTTTCTTCCAACAATTTAAAGAAAAGACACAACATCTTCTTAAGGTACCTCCCATGAGACGAGACAAGATTAATACACTTTTAATGAAGCAAGATTTCATGGTGCATGAACAGCGGGAATTTCAAGAAAAAAGGAAGGAGGAATATAGACATATTTTCACCTTGTAATTTTAACAATTTTTTTAAGGACTTAAATCATAAATTACAAATAATTTTGATGACGGCAGACACAATTTAAATTCAAAGAACATCCTTTTTTCCCCCTTTCTTTTGATGATATACATCGGATTTATTCTCCTTGATTTTATTTTTACAAGAAGATCTGGATTTGCTTTCTCACCTTTGTGGGAACATTATTAGAAATAACATGTACAAGCGGGCAACGCTGGCACTACATTTAACATGAAACATTAATTAAAACGCTGGACCCCCAGCACTGTCGGCAGAGCCCGGCGGAGCTCCGGCGCTGAGGACCTCACAGGCAGCCACACAGGCAGCCTCACAGGCAGCTCCATCAGCACCACCCGCCGCAGAGCTCCATCCCGGAGCCCTCTCCCTGCTCCGCCACCCGCTCCCTACAGAAACAGCCTCACACCGGGAACCCTCGGCTCAGTCAAACACGGCTCTCTGAACAATTTCCCAACCCTTCATCAAATATGTCACAATGCGAAATATTTTTCTTCAGAATGATGTCATTCCAATTTTTCTCATGAAAATTATTTTATCCACTGGTGTTATAAATATAAAGCTCTGTGATAAAATATATTTAAAGCAGAAACATTCCTACCTGATTTGTAAATCTGAGCAGATGACAAGCCATCCTTCTCTCTCCGTATCAAAAACAAAATGTAA
Source organism: Notothenia rossii (assembly GCF_949606895.1). Taxonomy (NCBI): domain Eukaryota; kingdom Metazoa; phylum Chordata; class Actinopteri; order Perciformes; family Nototheniidae; genus Notothenia; species Notothenia rossii. Next base: position 12,416,519 of record NC_136910.1, read on the forward strand.
AGGATTTTTCAAAAGCAGACCCCTTTCTCTTTTCTCACATATTTTAAATGATGAGCCACACAGAGTCAAGCTTCTAGAACAGCGTTCATCCTTTTCCACAATTATCTGATTCATTTTCTCCGTTCAACGACTTCCGTTAGAGGAGCGGCCAAATCTTATATGGGTCAAATTAAAACTTATGTTTTGAAGAATACAACTATAAAATAAAGAGTGGGGGTCACACAAAAAAAATGGCAGATGTGGGGCACTAATGCCAACAGCCCTGTGAATTGGTGTGAGTGCGGGGGTCAAGCTGCGGGCTCACCTTGGAGCGCCGGGCCCCCGCCGACCACCCTGCAGGCGCCCTAATACCATTAGCAACCCTTAGATGAACATACTAAATTGGCCTTTTGTTCTCGAGGTGCTGATCCAGCCTCACCGACTCACTGGTGTCAGGGACCCAAATACAGATGGTGCTGCTGCCTTTTCTGTGAAATGAATAGCGCGCATAAGAAAGCGCTTCGTTTTCCCGATTCTTACAATCTCCAAAAGCCGTCGGCATTGCCGTAATTTTTGTTTAAGCGCTCCATTCACAATTAAAACTTTAGAAATCACTTTGCAATTTATTTTGACAATTTCATACATTTTAAAATATAACCAAAATATGCATTATTAAACACATTATTTGATTTTTCAAATTAGATCTGTTATTTACAAGATGTTATTGTGATCTAATGAATTCAATTTGATCCAATTTCGGCAGCAAAGAAAGATACATATAATAAAATGATAGAGCAAAACTAGATTCCATCAAAAATCAATCAAATGTGTATTATTACATTAATTTGAGTCTTCTAATAATTATAGTAATTATATTATGCAAGACTAATTAAATGATTTGTTACACAAATTATCAAAGAAATACATATCTGCTATGACCGTAATAATTCACAATAATAAATTGTGCTTTTATAATAAAAACATTAAGAATATGGGTCTAAAATGTAGATCTTGAAATTCAAAAGCGCTGCGAAGGAATGCTGTAAATTGCATTCTAATTAAACAAATGATTTTTTTAATTGTAGTGACACAAGCACAGAAACTGATTAAGCGTTCACACGGGGCCCTCGATGAAAACAGGCACCGAACACAGAATCCCATCGCGGCTTAATTCAAGTTGAGAGCCTAAAACAGGTCCAATCTAGGTGAGGAGGAGAGAAGGGAAGAGAGAGACGGGGGGAGCCGAGCAGCCAGCTCTGTGGCCCAGCGTGATCACATCAGCGCTAGTATCAAATTAACTCTGACTTTGAAACTTATTGATCTGCTATTAAGACACTAGTGAACTTGATGAAGTGAGTGCTGTAGGTGACTCCGAGACTTCAAAGTCTCACACCAGCCACATAAAACAAGCCACTTTGATCCCTGCTCCGCTCCTCGGATCTGGAGAGGGGGCTTCAGAGGAGCCCCCCAATTCTATCTCTCCTCTCTTCTCCCACTCACCCCGGGCCTGAGCTCTCCCTTTCCCTTTTCCACGTCTGCTGATGGCCCAAGAACCGGCACCAGTGCCACACAATGTACAATCTCACCACATTTTTACAGAACAGTCAGCAAGTTGAGAGCACAGTGGTAAACAGTGGTGCAGACAGATCTCTTTTCTGATTCGCTGAGAAATAATAAACCAACACTCACACAGAAGATGCAATGTGATGTCAAAACAACTACCAGAATAAGCCGGCCATCTAAGTGTATCCGCATTAAAATTCAGTGCCGATAAGAAGGGGATTCTTCATGCCAAATACGGCATGTAATAAGGTCGGCGATGAGAGAGACAATGCAGAGCGGGAGATAGCAGTACTATTGTGTGTTGAATACATCCCCCTCTTTGCTTAAGGCAAGTCTTCCCACTACATTAAATACTGTGTGCTGCCAATCACACCTGCCTTCTTTTCATTTTGTGCCACTGGGTGGAGGTAGTAGTTAATGTTTTCAACATGCAGTGTATCGCTATAATATACTGAAGCAGACACAAATCAGAACCGGCCCACATTATTCATCTTCTCCACCCGCTGAAACTACTTTGGGAGAATTTTTAACAATAAAAACAGATAAAACAAAATAAGCAAATAATATATTAATATTTTCCCCGACTCATTTTGCAACAAGACACTCTGTACAAAGGAGAAAGTAGATCTCAGGTTCGCCCTCCACTGAGCTGCTAACTTAGCAGGACTGAGTAAAATAAATATTAACGGCTAAATTAATCATCGAAGGGCCGTGTTTGCGCTCATGCTCCAGCGCTCACAGGCAGGGTGTGTGTGTTTGTGTGAGTGTGTGTGTGAGTGTGTCTGCACTTGGAGTGCCGGTGCTAAGCTGCGTCTGTTTAATTAAGAGGGGTAAAACAGATGACAAATGCGAGACAGTTAAACATTTAATGTGTGCTTATCTCCCCCCTCATTTATTTAGTTGGGAGAGATTCAGAGTGGGTGGCATTTAAGAGTGATGCACGGCGAAACGCTGGTGGAATTAGAACGCAGCCTGTGTGCCGTGACAAGTCAGCAAGCAACACACAGCCATTTCCTGACAATTGTTTTGACATTTTGCAACTTAATTCTGTTTGATGACAAAGAAAGGGATTATGTGATAAATCAAATAAACACAAATATGGATTCTACTACACAGCTGTTTGTGAAAAGCAACAAATAAATAAATGAGTCTCAATGTAAATGACAGTGTCACTTAATTATGGATATAGTATTTATGGCAGCATTGCCTAAATTATCAAAATAAAACACGCAATTAAAAACGCCATGTATCAAAGTTCTAGTTTCTCCTTCATTTCACCTGACAAAGATAACAGTTTTTTTTCTAGATGATCCCCATTGTGTATCTGGTGCTGATGCACATTGCCTAGAGTCAATGTCAAATCCCAGCTCCAATAGTCCCGCAAAAAATACAGAACGAACAGCGCCCGCGGCACACACATCCCTTTGCTCAACCCACTTGCAATATCTCATCCAAAGTTATCACTTCCAATGTGACAATGTTAAAATGAAAAACAAAAAAAATATTTTATATATATATAGGGAGAAGGAGAGATAAAAAATGGGTGGCAGCGGTGGGGGTATAGATGGGGAAAGAGAAGCTAAAAAAGAGGGAGAGGGAGAAAAAGAAGAAAAGAAGGAGGAGGAGGTGGAGGAGAGAAAAAAGCCCTGTGCCACGAGCATATATAAGAGAAACCTTCACCAATTAGTGGGGAGAAACGGGAGAGGGAGCTGCCGCGGCGTCGGCACTCAAAGAGCCAGGCCTCGCGGCGAAGCTGTCATGTCGGCAGGATTGATCAACAGGCCTGCTATTTCTAATGGCATGTTGTCATGAAGCTGCAGCCATGGGGAGCCACCTGCCTCAGTCCTCACACAGTACTGTGTGTGTGTGTGTGTGTGTGTGTGTGTGTGTGTGTGTGTGTGTGTGTGTGTGTGTGTGTGTGTGTGTGTGTGTGTGTGTGTGTGTGTGTGTGTGTGTGTGTGTGTGTGTGTGTGTGTGTGTGTGTGTGTGTGTATATGTGTGTTGTGTGTGTGCATGAAAGATGGGGTTGGGGGTACTGCAGCAGCCATACCTATTCTGTGCCCATATATCTTTTACTAACAATTTATAAACAGCCTGGGATCCTCCTCCCACTATCTGGCAGTCTACCTTGCCTATCCCTGAAGGTGGAGAAATGTGCCATCCTGGATTGTTCTTTAAGCTCACAGAGCAGAGCCAGGCTATTGTAAAACCCAAAACAATGGATACAAAATGGAGAAGAAATGTTATGAAAGAAAACGGTTTTGGTTTCGAATTAGAATGTTTATAATATTTATGTTTGTTTAATATAAAAATAGTTTTAATCAATTTCATTCTGTTCATGGGAAATATGTTCACCTTTTAAACAAATTAATTCCTCAATCGTATTGAAACACTGCATTACATGGATTAATCTGTCCTGAGTTATCATCTGAAAGGCATTGCATTTGATTATCGTTCTGACAAAAAGCCGTCAAATATCAACGGACAATAGAACCCGCTCGCTAAATGCCATCGCAGGAATAGCACAATCAAAACGAAGAAAATTGCTTTATAAAAAAGAAATCCGTCACGTTATCCTCATTTTTCAGTAATACGGCGACATAAAACTGCTGCGTTTTCGGCCTTGGCGGCCACACAAGCCCAGCCTCGCAAACAATAAAAAGTCAAATAAAAGTTACAGAACTTGAGAGTTCAAGGTATCGCGGGCTACTTGGAGTGCGTGTCACGTACAGTTAACCTTTTTATCGGGCACGCCTGTGGTCTCATCAGTCGATTAAATTATTTGCCCGCGGCGGTGGCTTAGCCGAGGGACACGGACCAATAGAAAAATATTTCATTGTGTTAGCATTTCAAATGGCGAGTGGAGGGTGGAGAGGAGGGCGTTTGGAGGGGCGGTGGGGGAAGAAGCTCTAACCGATCGTTGCCAGCGGAATTAATTGCCTATTCTGAGAATAATGTCCCTTATCCACGATCCTCGGAGGGCCGAACGCAAGCAGAGGCCACTTTTTTTTTGTTTGGTGTCTTCAAAAAGAAGAGCGCTTAGGGGTACTGGCCGTATTAGGGGTTTAGCTCAGTCCCCTTTAGGCCAGGAAAAATAATCAGAAGCACTGAACCAAACTCAGCTAATCCGTTCCCCAATTAAAAACGTAGAACCTATAACACTTAACGTTAATGAGAATCGACAAATAAATTATTTTAAATTAACAATATACCTTTATTAAAAATAAGCAAATTCTGACAAATAATTTGATAACTCGATAAAATCCACTTTAAGGGATAGAACGTGAGAAGTAAAGCGGCTCCGTTTGGCTTTCAGCCAGCTCCCGATAAATGGCTCAATATGGAGCGACCCCGGTGGTGCTTCTATCCTTTTATTTAAGGGGATTTAAGTTCAGGCTCTGTTACACATTGGCCAAGCATATGCAATGACCCTAACTCATATTGGTGCATCTTTTAGCCACATCTTAATCTAACCTTTGTGAAGCACTGTGGCTTTTCAGACTCAAAACAGCATAAAGAACGACTATTGTTTGGAGCGACGAAGGAGGCCGCTCTGGGAGACGACTCCACCCGAAAAGCTTCACCCAGACCCTGGAAAAAACAGCTGCTTATGCACTCCAATCAGTCTGAAAACAAAACCCAGATTTCTTTTTTTTCCTACGAGGTGGAGGGGGCATCCCAAATGCTCCATCCCTCCACATCGACCTCTACGGGCCCATTCGTGCTAGGTGTCGATTTCATCCCTCGGCAGATGGACGGGCGAATTCGCAGCAGTCCCCATTACACGCCTCTCTTTCCCTCATTGCGAATTCAGTCAACGAAGTCAATCTTATTAACTTCCGCGCCGGTTCACACATGACATTTTCTTCAATTTTCTCGCCGACATCAAAAACATCAATTAGCAGCTCGAAAATGGAAAGGAGCGAATGACAGAGTCCGATAACGCCGACTTATTTGAAGCCGAGGGTAAATCTATTCTCCAGTTTTGAATGTGTTCATTACAATTGCATTTTCAAAGAAGACCTCCAAATAGCAAAGAAATTAAATTTATCTCCTAGAAATGTCCAGAAATTGTTTTTTCCCCCCTTTCTTTTTTTTTTTAATCCTGTGTCTATCTCTCAGCCTCAGCGGCTGACACAAAGCATTGTGGTGCTGCATTTTCTTTTTCTCATTAGAACAGATCACAACTCCCACAGAAGTTGAAACCCTATTCTGTAACCTCTAGAATAACCCGTGAAAATTCCTATTAAAAAAAAGAGTAAAAACTATTTCTTTAGGAAGAAAAGAAGGCGATAAAGTAGCCTGACAGTGACCCACAGTCTTAACGGAAATACTACGATGACGTTGATAAATTCAGTGTCTATTTTTACCCAACAAGGGGAGCTATTATCAGATTAAAGAAATACAAAAATAAAGGAAATTCACCTACATAAATAAAATGTTTTTCGTAAGGTGTAACTATATATAATTGAATAACAAATGTAAGGGACATGTTTTGATATATTGGTTATTACCAACAAATCCTGAATTCTCTAATACAATGAGGGCATTATATATATTTGTTCTAACCTATGTTTAAATATGGATTTTGTTGCATGGACTTTTTTGTTGCTCTGATGAAAAAAAATGTCTTCAAACCCAACTTCCATCTAAACTACCATTTTATCCACAGCCTCATTGATCATTTCCTGCTACTCCACATCACGGTTACATCAAAATGTGAAATCTAAACCTACACATTAATGAAGCTCTCTCATGGCTCAACTGTTCAGCCTCCCATCACTGATGAACATGTAACTCAATAAACCTTGGCCAGTAACCTTTAAGTAAAAGGCTATTTTTTGCCGATATCAAAACATTGTCAGACGGCTTCCTCATGCTTGAGTTACATCTCCGAGGGGGTGAACAAAAGCAACTTTAGTGGATGTAGAAAGACAACTCGTAATGCGAAGGGGGGGGCGGTCGCATACGGAGCCGTGCGGATCACGTTTCTCCGGCCCATTGATTTCTGATCTTTTGACATTATTTAGTTGCTTTTTATTTTCTTGCCCGTCTTTTATTCCATGTCACAAAAGACAGAAATGTCCAAACAAGTGATGTTGGGAGTATCTACTATCTGTCAAAGGAGCAGGCTTTTCCCGGCATTAAAGCGACCAAATGCTCTGACGCAGTGCCGAGAATCGGCGGGATGAAAATATCACTCTTTATAATGGGGGCTAATCAGATTTCGGATGCCGTTTGCCTTCTAGCTAAGAGATGGAAACGGATGGAGGAACGGGGATGTAACCAATACACTCCGAGTTCATCGCAATCCTGACCTCAAGACAAAAGGCCTTTGCCTCTATTCTCATTTCTAATCTACACAGAATATACAGCGAAGAAAAATAGAACACAAAGTCAAAATCTAAATCAACACTAAATGTAATTTTTGCCCTAATTTTCAGTTGTAAATAGACATGACTGAAGAGACAAAGCGGGCATGCTAAAAGCAGAGAAAGACGAGGAGATACATTTGTAAACGGCTTTCGGCTGAATGTTGAACACACAGTACTGATCAGTTCCATTAAGCAGGGATTTGATCATCTCCCCCGTGCGCTTTCACAGCCCGGCTTCAGATTAGATCACTGTGAAAATGGTCAAATGGTGTGTTTATCTCACTGTAATTATTTTGATGCAGATGACAGAGATTGGTTGTTTGCATGCGGCTTGATGGGTGTGCACAGTGTGAGCCAAGACGTGCACATGCAGACACACACGCTGGCGTGGAAAGGGCTGAATGGTTTCCTCTCAATGCCATTAACCCATTAGATGGTTTCAACAAAGGCCTGAGAATAGTGTTTTATCTGCAGGAAAAAATAAATAATCAGAGCACGCTGCACATGCAATTACTGCGCCTTAATCCTTAAGTTATGACGTATATTCCTGTTCTTGTTGGGTGACACAAATGGACTATGAATGAGATTGAAAGAGAAAACTAAAAAAGGTAACTATGAGTCATGTGGAGTTAAGCTTACAAACGCAAACAAAGCAGGAAAACAATATTTTGTTCTCCGTATTTGTTGATATTCCCGGGCGCGCTATGAACTTGTAGGAATTTATCTTACAGTAAATTGATGATGTCAGGTTGCTGCTACCTAAATCATTTGCAAAACAACTCCCCTGGCCTTCATTTAGGCACTAGGCGAGGTGACTTCTATTGTTTGAGTCTCTCCAGCTGCTTGCACTCAGGATGCCCCTCTACCATGTGGTGACCTTGAGTGAAATGGTCTTAATCCCCCTGGGTAACTTTAAGAACTATACGGCACACTGTTGCCCTTCTAAAACTGATAATATATTCAGTGTTTTCATGAGATCATCTGTCCGATGTGTCCGTCCCCGTTCTCAATAATCAACTCTATTTTCACTTCACTCGACTTAGGCTGTGTCACTTGATTACAGGCCCTTCGAATCTACCTTTCCAATTACTTTTAAGAGTTTTGGATAGACAAATTTGTGCTTTCATGTCCCGTGTTAGCGGATGAGTCGCTGCTTCTGGCCATGAAAGGAGAGTTTTTAATGAGCTGAGGTGAGGTTAATTGGTTCGCTAAGATCCTCAGAGTCATGTGCCTCTATATGAAATGAAGTCCATTTCCTGGAGTTTCCCCGGACGTATTTAATAACTAACACTTCAGCCCAATTTCCAATTCCCACAGAGAGGGGGAGATAGGGTGATGGAGGGGGGAGAGTTTGGTTGTTTGTGCTTGGTTAATTCACCTTCGCCGCCCCACACAGTTAACGCTATCTTGTGTTTGTGTTTCTTCAAAGACCAATGGTGTAATGTCAGATTCCATTCAGAACTAACATGAATGTCCTGTTGCTTAAAACTGCAAATACAGCAGGGTTTTTAAAAGATATCTGAAAGCTAATTACCAGCCAAACACTTTTTTAAGGTTTGTTTGTAAAAAAAAAAAATCTGCATTTCCATGAAGCTGGGCATATTTCTGGAAGTTACTGTGGCAGCATATCTTACACTTAAATATAATTGCATGAACACAATTCTATTAATAGAAGCATACAGTTTCAAAAGTGTTACCTCACAACATACCTAATTATTACAATTTAATTTAAAAGCCTTTTTTCCCCTTACTGTCACAATGTAAGATATATAACATATGAACAAGATATGTACGATATATTATCTATATATATTCAAGTTCTAAACACAATTGTGTATTTGGTCATAATGGGACAGCTTTAAGCCTTTGCTATTGTTTGAATTTTTCCAACAATATGGGGTCAATTTGTGGGCAATTACTACTGCTGTTAAGTCAATGTGGGGGAACCGCTGCGTAAACACACCACGATACACTAATCCTCCACAAATGACTGGGCCTTTCACTAGCCATTAGGAACTACATGATGTGAATCTGCCCAGACTAAGAGACCTTGTAATCAACACTGGTGCAAATGTGTTAAGTTCAGTGTCTCGTTGAGGGGGGTTCAATGGACCTGACAGTGTAATTACGGGTTGCCGCCACAATACAGCGGTCAGTGCGCTCAACACTAATTCAATCCATCTTCATTTCCAAGAGCAACGCCCCTACCATTGATGGATAGTTATCATTAGAGAGTGACAAAGCACTGAAACAACTGAGGCGTGAGCGGCAAAGTCTGCATGTGTGTTTGTGTGAGAGCGCTGAGCGTAAAGTCATGGATCAGGAGGATATGTCCTCTCAGATACACACTATTGCCCCGGACAGCAGGATTATATATTACTACAGGGATGAATACGGAGAGACGTTATAGGGAAGAAACTTTGGGTCAGGGAGTGGGGTTCGCATCCTTCTCAAACACACATAAACACATAGAATACTCACAGTGTGTGTACGTATTCACAGTTTGGCTCGCTGTGACCCCGACACACAGAGAGGCTACGGCTCGACTCACCAGCCTTTTATAGCATGCTGCTCAGACTGCTGACAGACAAACGCACACACACCAACAGTAAGACACACACACACACCCGTACAGGTCTGGGCACCGTCTGCAGCCAAACACTAAACCACAGGCTGTGATTGAAGCCGACTGGTCTGCTTCTCTATATTTTCCGTCTATATATTCAGTCCACCCTGGGCTGTATGTCTTAATTATGTGCTCTGCCTCTTTTCCTAAAAGAAGGGGCGACAGAGTCTGCTAGTCAGGCACTGAAGCAGCAGCAGGCCACTGAAATGAGGCCCTTCCAGTCTTTATGGGGCCTTCAGCTCAGCCACTGCATCATTACATGACTTTTAGGCTCTGGAAAAAGAACACTGTGGATGCCTCGTTCCCCGTGTCTTTCCTTGCATACAACGCCTCACAAAACAGAAATCATCCTGTGCGTGGCATTTTCTGTATCAAGCTGTATGGCTTCAAAACAAACTGGAAGCCCCAAAAACTTTTCGGGAGGACTAACAGCCTGTGAAAGGCCATAATGAGTAAATAGCTCAGAGGGTGGAAAAGGGGAACAAATGGCCAGAAGAATTATAGCACAGTGCTGTGCTCAATGTGATTATCTCCTTTTTCCTGGCGGTTCGCGGCTTTAGGGGTCATTGCCACCTTATACTCTCCATCTCACACACACCAACACACACACACACACACACACACACACACACACACAGGTTAGGCTTTGCCATTCAATGACTCAATCGCATCTGGAGCTCTCCATCGATTGTGCTCAGTGACCCGGCAAAGGCCCATGTGGCGAGTGCCTGCCCCACCTCTCTGAATTAGACCACGATCGAATGAGAGCCAGCATCATGCTCGCCCCTGTCCGTTTACCAGGAGGTGGTGCTACTGGGATGCAAAGCACTGCTCTTTATTGTTGCTTATAGTGCTAAAAAGCAGACGGGGATATGTTTGGTGTGAGGTTTTCCATAATAGCAGGGATTTAAAAAAGGCTTTTCTGACACCTAGAGTTGTAGACACATCCTCAAAGACACAGACGTACTCCGCTTTACTGTCGGTGTCGATTTAGCGGCAGAGAGCTCATGTTGGCTCACAGTCGGGCGACGCTGCCTGCTTGAATGCATAAGATTCTCAGACTTGTGAGCTCTTGTTTAGTTGGCTCACTGTGAGGAATGAATGGTTTGCTACATCCATCCAACCTCGGTGCACCTATACACCCACACAATTAAATGCGATGCTTACTCATGCACATTCCTATTGTGCTATAATACGCACACACATATTGTACATCAATGCGAGAGCTTTGGCGATTTGTACACATACATGCTCAGCGGCCAACGTGCTGCTGCAGACTGGCTGGCCTGCTTGCAGACCCTGCAGTTTGTTTAGCAACACTCCTTTTGACGACGCCCGAAGGGTGCAATTAAGCCCAATTAGAGCCTGTCAGTTTTATTAAGAGGCACAGACTGGCCAGGCTCGGGGGCAGTGAGGGGTAGAGGAGGGAGGAGGAAGAGGAGAGGGAGGAGGAGAGTCTGCAGCATCAAGCTACCGCTACTCTTGAGAAATGAGGCAAGCACCATAGAGACTAAACTGGTGTAAATATACTGTATGCCAACTACTAAACAGAAATGACAGCTGTGACAGAAGAAATGACTAAATGGTGTCCCCCGTGTTGGACTTGGTTGGAAAGATTTGCCAAGGGCCTGTTCAAGTTTCTATAACCAGGTCATGTTCCACAGGTAACCTCGGGTGCTCTCAGTTCAAATACACAGAGATTACCTTTATGATGCCACATAAAAGCTACTTAAAAGAACAGTTTTGTGATCAGAGAACCCGAAGGGATCAATGGATGACAAAACCAACTCGTCTATAAATACTCACTGGCTACAGTGAATGCAGACATGTGTGGATGCAGATGTCACAAAGCATTTTCGGAAGGGGGATTGGGGCTGGTGGCTGTGTAGTTATGTGAGCCTGCCCTCATATATTAGTGTGGTTGTGAATAGAGCAATACAGCTGGCTTGGAACAAAAACGGCAGCATCTCTTTCATCAGCAAATCAAAAAAAAATAAAAGAACCTAAATGAATGTATCATTATCTCACAATTCCTTTTCCGTCGACCCCTCAACAGAGATGTTTACAGATAGCTATCATTCCCCCTCTTTTACACATTTGCGCTTGGACATGTTTCAAAAGACCGGGCCTTTTCATCTCCCCTCTCGCTGTGAGGAAATTTGCTCCTTAATGGCTTTCAAAACAGGAAGCGCAGACAATAAATAAAAAAACGGAGAAGTGAGAAAAAAGGCTTCGCTCCCCAGTCCCCCCTTCAGAAGACGCATCCTTTGCGGGGCTGAGTGCTGCAGCACACTGCCGCTGTGCCAAGGTGCCAACTGTGCCAGTCACACTGACCTCCATCTGCAGGCAACTTGATACCATCTCTCCAACCGCCGCGTACTCCCTCTGAATGGGTTCGCTCAGTCACAGTGAAGTCTGAATGCCATTCAAGGCTCAGGCTTGGAATTGTGTTTCGAGTTTGTGTGCTATTGTATTCATTGTTCACAGCTGCTGTGTAAAAAAAAATCCTTTATCACTAAAATGAATACTAAAATGGTTGTATTGGAGGAATGTGCACACAGGAATACATTACTGCCAATGTGCAAATCATTCCTCTATCAGGCAAATTACAGCTGATTTTTCACAAGTCTTTATCAATGACCCTCAGAAGAGTAAGGTTGAACTGCTACGGACCAGCTCAAATGGCTACCTAAGCGTCTCTCCGGCGGAGTACTAGGCTTTACTATTTTAATAGTATATGTAGGTGTCTGTTTACTCATGTTGTATTCATAAATCCGCCTCCTGCAGGGCATCCGTGTCCACTGAGTGCCCTTGAACATGCCATGAGTAGTCTTTCTGCGCCTCAACTAAAAAGAGACCTGAAAGACAGCTACACACGCTTCCGCACAGTTGGATAAAACAAACCTTAACCACACAACTCAACCTCACCAAAGAACTTGCTTTTTTCAAAAGATGTTCAGAAGAGTGTTTTTTTTTCTCTCTCCTCGTCTTTGCTTTTTCTCTCCCTGGGTAAAACAAATGCATCATTTTTCAGTAAAAAAAAAAAAAGAAGAAAAAAAAAAGAATCTTTACTCCCTCCTCTCCCTCCCATTGTGCCATTTCCGTGTATGGAAGTGTTCCCTGCCATTGATTTTCTCCCAGTCAGGGCCCTACCCCAACACGAGCCGCTTCCTTGCTGGTGTCATCTCCTTGTGCCTTTCTCCTTTTAACTGTGTTTTACTCTTGTGGCATAATTCACAACTGGCTATTGGGAGAAAGAACTGATACAAGCGCTCAAAAGTTTTGGCTATTGATTTCTTTTTGATGCAGATGGGGATAAAAAGAGAACTGTTCAAAGCTGCCGGGAAGCTTTTTGATCACCAGTACAGTCGAGCCAGTTGATAATGTTGTTGGTAGTAAGGCGTAAGAATTGTGCGTGCTTGTCTGTATCTTACATTGCTTTGTAATCCATTGTGTTATGTATGTTTGAATCTGCAGTCAAAAAGCTTATTAAATGTAATGACCAACACGCACTCTGGTCAAAGCTTCCCAGCAGCTTGCATCATTAATTCACACAAGCGCCTGGAGAAAGTCTCAATTCCGATGGTGATTGTGAAAGTGAGCAGATTAGGCTTAAAGCTCCATCTCAGAAAAACACAAAATAATAAAAAAAGTAACCGGCAGCTTTGTGGATGAAAAAACCAAAGCGCTACTTAATGGAGAGGCCAGATTTACAGAGCCAAGAAAGAGATACATGTACAGAACTAGAAAAAGACACCTGAGTAAAAGAGTGATATATGTTGGGTATATTTCTGAAATTCATATGCTCAAGATGGGATACTAAAATCAAAGGCCATGTGCAGAGATCCAGAGATGGAGGGGGAAGCTAGCAGGAGTTTCTTCCAGCCACTGCAGATCCTCTCCACAGCTTCTGCTCCAGTCTCTGACGGCCCTCTGTGATGTGTGCCTGTGTCCACTGGGGGCTACAATTAGCCCATCAAACTCATTCCAGCCGGGAATCCACACCGCCTCTCCAATCCCCTTTTTCTGGCTCTCCGAAGCCTGGGCTCCTCCAAAGAGACAGGCAACTTGTAAGACTAGGGGAGGTAGCCTTTGATGTGCCAGGTTCTGCAGAGGCCTCCCTTTTTGCTCATATCAAGGCTGAGGAGATATAACAATTAAAATGGCAGGAGAGGCAGACTGACACTATGCTCTCGTGCAGCTCGCGTGCTCGCCCTGGCCCTCACAAGTAGGGGGGGGGGGGCACCTCTGTATTAGAGCAGATATCAGTTGCCCAGAAAATGGTGAGGCAATGAGAAGTCACGTACCAGTTGAGAGATGTTCTTTATGCCAATGCTGTAAATCTGTCATGTGGTGTCTCCTGGCTTCTGATTGGTTGGCCTGGGTTTCCGTCTGTGTCTGTCAGTTAAGAGCTCTCTACCCCTGTGGCAGTGGTGTAACATTTCACAACATTTTCTGGCCTGTAGCCCTGCGTTGGCCTGTGCTTACTTTTGTACGTATTTCTCCATAGAGTCACATACAGTTAAGCAACAACTTTAATTATCCATTCATTGTATAAGGTTATAATGCCAAATATTTACTTTTTTTCAATCTCCAATGTGAAAAAAAAGAAATTTCAGGAAGCACTTTCAACTATGGAATGTTCTGGCATAAGTAATAATAATTTGATCATGACCACAGCAACCAGAGAGTTAACATCTGTGAATTTAGATTTTATTTTTGTTCTTGTCTCTAGAAATCTCCCCTGACCTGCGTCTCAAGAGCTCCCATGTTGTGTCCCGACCCCGAACACACTGTGGGCCAGTGGTTCAGATGGGCTGCTGCGTGGCGTTGTGTAAGACACAGCTCCACTTTTGTCTCTGCTCCAGTGGGGCTCGGTGGCAGACAGCCAGGTAATTACACAGCACTGACTACCAGCCCGGAGAGAAAGGCCCACTGCCACACACACATACACAAAAACACTTATTTGTATGTGAGCATACAGATCATACAACCCCACCTGCACTCACAATATCTTTCTCCCATTTGCTCTCCTCCTCCTCACACACACACACATATATATACACACACACTCAAGGGCCCTGCCAAACACAAGGACTACATTATGTCAAGGAGGATTACAATGACTCCAACCTGACCCGGCTGCGCAGCTGCTCTGCCTCTGGCGTGAGTGTGCCTGAATTTACTGTTTGAGGGAAAAGACTGCCCACAGTTTAAACAGGTGTTTACTTATGCAGATAGGCAGCTCAAGCATGTGGTTTGCATTAGTTGCTGCAGTGGAGCCAGATTGAGTCAGGCTCAACATGTTAATTGGGATTGGGGATCTACTTGCTTTTAATTCCTTGAATTAAAGAGCTGGATATTGACTAAATTATTCCAAAAATGTACAGGAATGAATCCACTTAAGTTAGTGAGCATTTACTCAGGTTTCAACATCTATCACATTACAAGTTAGCAGGTTTGATCAGCTGTTCCATTTGCTTTAGTGCTAATGCTTAAACCTTAAGGTGCACACATATCCTGGTAAGTCATTGCAACAACTTAAGAAACAAAACCCAAGCGTGCATAACAGAGTCATGACTAAGTCGGTCACGTAGTCTGGAGACTGAATGTCACTTCAAAAAGCAGACATTTAAAATGATCGTCAGAACTGATTCCATCAGTTTTGTTATCTGCACTAATCCCAACAGGCTTACCACACTTGCTTTGAGTTAGTAGACTGTAAAATGGAAACATCAAGAGTGCAATGATCATTCATTATGGTAATGTGATTATTTCCATTATCACGAGGCTATTAACATTTCAAAACCTGCACGTAAAGTGAATGAATCTAAAGCTGGAGTACAGCAACAACAAGGGTTAGCCATTTGTTTCTGACAATGCTTAAGCACCAAAAAGTGAGTTGGCATAAAGTCAAGTAAACTGCACCGGAAAAACAAAAAGGAAGTCATGCTTCAAGGAAGGAGGAGGTATTCTCTCTCCCTTGTTGGTTATTCCAGACCTTATCCGAAGAAAGAATCTTGTATAAAAAAAAAACTGCAATGGATTCCGGTGAATGCCAGTGAGAATCAAGCGAGCTATTCATGCTGCCAGTTGATTTAGCCACGCCTCGCTACACACCAATCAGCCCGGCCAGCCACTCACTTGTCTGCCATCTCAACACAAGATGGAGACAGTGCCAAAAGTTCCAATTAAAATATCCATTTGTGATGTCTGTGCAGAAAAATAGGACAAAAAAAAACAAAAAAACAAGTACCAGGCTTTTTCGATAGCGTAGGAGAAAATACAACAAAAGCTGCCAAAATTCTGTGGACAATCCACATACTTAAGAGTTTTTCTGTCTACACAAACTAAATAAGTGTGCAGAGTGTGTATGTAGGCAGAATGTGAGTGCGCGAGAAAGGGAGACAGACAGAGCGGGTGTGTGTGCACGGGAGTGGGAGCGTCTTGTTATGGAGGAACAGAGCATGTTGCAGATAAGAGGGCGACGCTGTTCAAAGAATAAGGCAGGCCGGTAAAGTGCGTGCCGATTCGACATCATCGCCTTACTGTCCCTTAATGAGCCTGGAGAGGAAGTCTGGTGTCCATAGAATCCGCTCCTGTCTCGCTCCAATCACGCTGCTAGGCTTTTTATTCAAATCTCACACACAACTGTCACACAGGCAGTCTGGCCGCGCTGTTTATCTTACTCCAGGAGGATGTTAACAAGACAAATGAATGAATAAATACACAAATAATGCGTTTAGGTAATGTTAATAATGTATGAAATGGAAGCTGCTTTTTGACAGTAACGCTGCACTAAGGATTCTTCCCAACTTTAGTGACAGGCTTGTTTATTCTTTTCCCAGCATGCAATTCTCTGCATCTTTCGCAGGCGATGTCTAGCCAATACTATAGCACATCTCGCTGAGGAGAAAAAAGAGGTCTGACACATTAGTTTAGACTTCTCTCCCATGAAAAATACCCCATACAGTATACTGTGAGGATTGAGCCATTTCTCCCTTCATCCAAAATGATCCTCCTTAATCTCATGGTCTCCTTTTCACCCCCATCACACTTTCCTCCTGCTATAACCTGACTGATTTCAGTGACGTTTTAACAGGCAATTCAATTAGAGTAAACTTTATTGAAAAAGGGCTCTATAAAAATATGTGTACACACTTGCACGGGTATGCGAGACCAGTCAAATCCTAGCATCACCTGCCTCAAAGAAGTGTCCCAAACTTCTAGGACTATTAGAAAAAAAGGGAAAACAAACAAAAAAACAGGAGTGTGGGAGGGGGGGGGGGGGACTGACTGGTTTGGCAAATACATCTCAAATCAAATTCCTTCCCTGGGCCTAGACAAAAGCAGGTCTAGCACTCAGGCGTTGTCAACTACACACACTTCGAAGACGGAGAAGAATAAAATAACAACACGCACATCAAAACCGGAGCCAAAAAAATCCAAGAGAAGTTCAGATAGGTCTTCAGTGGAACTGCCAAGAGGAACAAAATCAAATAAATTGGGGGGTTAGTCTCGTTCAGGCTGGCCCGACAAACCTGAAAACACTGTTTGGAATATATGAGGAAGGTGACGGAGGACGATGCTAAATGACTCAGAAAGCAGATACCCGGTGTTTACCATTGTAAACTCCAAAGAAAAGCCCCTCTCCTGTTAGAACGCGGGTGGGAACAGAAAAGTGAATTCAAGGCGGCTTAAGTGCTCTCTGGAATCACTCAGCATCCCACCGTCTTCAACACACACACAGCCACAGATTTCAAATTTGACTGTGACAGTGTATTCATCCATAACTGTAAATTGTTCTTTGGGGAATTTGGCGAAGCTTCATATTCCACCCCCCCCACCCCCCCTTCTTTATCCACCCTAGTCCCCCATCTCCTCTGCCTGTCCAAAAAGCTGTCTCCATCCCTCTCAATCAAAAGCTGTTGTACATATGTATAAAAGAGATGCTATAGCAATTGTGGAATCTCTTAACAGTAAGTCATAACTAAACCTGAGGGATGTATGAGGCACAGCAGTAATCTGGATTTATATACAATGTATTTTGTGCTTTGTTGAAAAAACTTTGGATTTTTGATTGCTTATATAATAAAAAGTCTTATTTTTATCTTGGCACGAGGTAAGCACATACATATTTAGGATTTAGGTGTCAGAGCATAAAAATGTTATGTCAATTAGATTTTATTATAAACCCAGGGCACAGGTTTCCCTAAAAAATGGCTGCTTTAAGAATAACTTTTGTCCCTAATATTAAATACTGACTCGAAAAAGGCATCCCATAAACTGCCTATAGACCGAAGACATCAGACAAACAGCTACCTCCAAAATGTTCCTCTGCTACAGTACCACTAACAAAGCGGCTACTACACTTCAGACAGGCTGTCACTCCCTAACTAGTTAAAGCATTTTTCAACTAAACAAACTCATTTGGGTTTAGAAATAAGACTACCTTTATAAAGGGTTTACGAATAGTTTGTAATTCATTTATTAATAAGGTTGTGAACACTTTATAAATCATTAATAAGCTTTTATAAGACATGAGATAAACAAGGCAACTGTGACGGGTTGCTTGCCAAATAGTGAGCCCACAGTTATCTGTACTGCTAAGTCTTATATTGGCTACCTAGCTAACTTCGTCTTCTTCATCAGCCAGCATCCTTGGTATCTGTTGCTCACTGAGTTGATTCTTGCTAAGTAGCCAATATAAGGCTTAGTCATCTTGCCAAATAGTGCGACTGTGTTGATGTATGAAAACTATGTTAGAACTGGTTTATAAATGGTTCTTAATAATTAATAAAGTGTATACAACCTAATTCATAACCTAATTATAAACCCTTAATGAATTCTTTATAAGGGTAGTCTTATTGTAAAGTGGTACCCTCATTTGTATTAACCAACAGTACATGTCAATTTTAATGCATTTTATCAGTGTCATAACACTCAAGATGCAAACACTACTCTAAATTCTGCAGGCCACCTCTGTGTAATTCACTAAATCACTTCACCCCGCTCTCAAAAGTTCACTTCCAAACTTCCTGGAAAAAGGAGCCGGCATTTCTGAGGAATAACAAAGAGGGTTAGAGTGAGTAATAACATTGTGTTTAATCCCACACAATTCTGCCTCGTACCATGGTGAGAACAGCGAGCCAAGGGGGACTGCAGTAAAAACAAACCAACGCTCCTGCAGACAGATGTGTGTTAACAACGCATAATAACGGAATCAAGTGTCAGGAGTTTATCTATAACAAATTAGCTACAATATGGCTCTTTGAGTATGCACCTAAATTAAGAGAAAGATAGAAACATATTCAGGTGTATATTGTGAAAGAAAGAAAATCATCATGTGTTAGTGTTGCGTTTCCTCAGCTGCCCTCCTGTCCCCTCCTTCTTTTCCAACTCGTCCCCTCCTCTCTGTGGCTCAGCTCAATCCGCGGCCCCTTCCATACTGCTGCTGCTGCTGAAAACAAAAACGAGGCCGCGGATCGACTTACTCCAGCCTTCCTCCGCATGGTCACAACCCCCCCTCCCCTCCCTCCACACCTTACCCTACCAGCACCTCTCACTCAAACCCTCATTCCATCACTGTGGCCAAATCCGCCTCATCTATTCTCCCTCTTCCTCCCCCCTGTTTCATTTCTTCCCTTGCCTCTTTTTTACTCCCACCCTTCCTGTGCCCTCAGCCCAGTGCTAATTGGTAAATCTGTTGAACCATGCCAGCCCCAACAATGAGACACCTGGAGTTCTGTCAAAACAAGTTTCCCTGTGAAACGGCCTCCAGTGTTAATACAGTAGCGTAGGGAGCTGCCGAGTCTGCTGTCACTCACAGGACCGGCCGCTGAACTGAGCCGGGGATCGTGCTATCTGGGGACATTTGTAAAAGATGAGTGCACTCAACTGTCGGTCTATTGGGAGCGGTGGATCATAAATTAGATGATTTATCAATATCACTCCTGAACCTTGATCCTATTTCTTTGTGCAAATGAACTGTGAACCAAATCGTGCTCACATCTCTCTTAAAGCCTTCTTAGTTTTGTTTCTATGCTCTGCTGGGTCTCGGGGTTAACTGGGTTTGTGTTGTTGTATGCAAAACACATGTTATCACCTGGCCTGACCTAGCTCTGCTAAAACTCAAGTCACACCTAGGACAAAATGATACTACACATACCCTATTGCAGATAAAGGTGTGTTTGTAAGACACAAACACACGGAGAAAGACAGACACACCCAACAGCGATCCTGCCAGACCTTGTCAAACAAGTTCTAGCAAAGGCACTTGAGAGGGAGGGGAGGCATGCCATGATATGACATGGCAAGAGGAACAGAGTTTGTTTTCTTTTCCTTTTAAATTCTACTGAACTGCGCGATCATATTAATGGATATTTGCACAATAAAGTAGTATTTACATTCCTTCTTTTTGATATACTTGTGTTATTTAAGTGTGGCAGGGAGTGCAAAATCAACAAGCAATTGATTAGTCAAACAATTCAAGGAGGCAATCCAGAGAGCTCTGGTAGAGCAGGTTAATAAGTTATTATTTGGTTATTTATGTAAGCAGCAATCCAACTTCACACAGGAAGTAAACCAAACAGTCAAATCTGCTAACTTTACCTTTAGGTTCCAGTCTCTTTAAATTAAAGCTCGTGTTCAAGAGGGTTTAAAGTTGCAGGACAATGACAGAGGAATCTAATCTGTTTTAAATAAGACGACATGCAGTGTTACGTCACATTATGGTTAAGTAAATTAAGTCCAGACCTTCAACCAGTGGACATAAACAGTGTGTTATTGCTTCATCTATCTCTCAGTCTTATATTTCGGGCCCAGATGCTGTTAATAAAAACAGCTTCTCAAAGACACACAAACACAACAGAGAGACTGCCTTTGCCTGGATTGTAGGCTAATTCAAACCAAATACACACACAGCGACTCCTGGAGCTAGAGAATATGTCGTCATTAACCAGAACGACACAGAAACTGACACCGGTTAGTCATAAGACAAATAGAGAAGGCAAACAGAATCCTTAACACACAGAAATGAGTAAGAAGCCAAACAAGAAATTACAAAGCTATACATTTTGTGTTTAGTGCTTCAAATGATATCCCTCCTTCACAAATATCCCTTCACCTAGATTGACATTTCAGACATTGGGAAAGCACACCAGCAACAAAGCAGCAGCACTGAATGATAGCACAAAGCACAACACAGCAGGATTATCATCATCACCAGAATTTAGGGGTTATTCATTCATTATTTTTGTTTAGAAATCATCAATTATCAGTTGTTAATTTGCGTGTAGAATCAGCCAAAAAATCCAACAAGATATTTTTGGAATTCAAAGTTCTCTCACCAAATGAAATTGGTGAAGGCTCAGATCTGACTGTCCGGGGAATTCCCAGCAGAAGGGCCCCTGAAAGGCAAAGACGGACGTTCCCAAGTCACACAATTATATCAGCTCTCCATCTCTTGTTCACTCTCTCACACATACACATCTGCACACACTCCTAGCCGGCCAGGTTTTATGCAAAAGATACATGTTCTCCCTAGGAATAATACATCCCCTTGGCTTTTTAGTTATTTAAACTACTACCTTGTCTCTGCTGGCTCAGCTTTCTCCTGGGTGCATGTACGGCCTCATTATTATTAATCTTACACAGATGGAATTGGAGAACACTGGCTCTGCACTGGTTACATGGCTGGTGCTACTGGCGGGCTGGTTGTTAAAACAATAATCCACTTTGGTAGAACATTTTAACTACACAGCATCCACACTTTTACAGACACTTAGGAGCAGTCAAGCTGGTCTGGGGTTCCACTGTGGTCAAAAAGCTCTGAATACATGATCTGGCACAGAGGAGTAAATGATATCACCTGAGTGTCTGAGATATGTGTTTCTTTGTTATTAGAGCTGTTTAGGAGCAAATATAAATTACCTAACATTCTAAGTGCACCGACTACGGATTCCTAGAGAAGTCAAGTCTGGTATTTTTATCACGTCACTGCGCGCACTAAAATGTAACTTACTAGTCTTACTCACTGTTCAAATACACATTTCTTAAGAGGAGGAGGAGGAGGAGTTTAACCTGGCAGATTTGTACCTACTGCTCCTAAGAGCAAACATTCGGATCTGACATCTTACAGAGAGATGTCAGGAGATGAGAGGACAGAGAAGGAAGAAAGAGGAAGAAAATAGGGAAAGCGAGGTATTGATTTCTGAGGAAGAAAGCACATGCTAGTGGAAGTCTTAGAACATGTCGAGAAAAGCAACAGGGTCTTTAGTTTACTGAAGGGCTCCAGGACCTAAGCGCTACTGTTCAGGTCGCTTTCTCTGCAGCAAGATCACTGGGTTATATATGTACTTGTGCTTGACCCCGGGGCCAGATAGATAACGCTTCATAACAGCTAGACAATGAATGCTGTAGTTATTGGTGAAACACAAAACACACTCAAACAAATACACTCATGGATACAAATATGTATTGTCCTCTATAATGTGCATGTCTAACAGAGTCACACATTCCCTGGGGTAGCTTAAGTTCACAAAGGTTATTTAACAGTCAATAACACAGCAAGGAATATAGACAAACAGCCATTCACACCCACACAGAAACAATACAAAACTACTGTTGACATTTCCTACAGTGTTACAATAGGGAGACAATAGTCTTTACACATTTAATGTTAGAAGTATGGCTACATTTGTTATTTTAGATTCTCACTAGCATAACTATTTAACCTAGAGGAACCTCATGGCATGTAATCGGGTACCTTTAACATTCAAATGTTAAAGTGTTCTGTTAAGTTTAGATAGTAACGAGAAGAGTCTTCAGTCATTGTTGTGGTTTGTCCTTGACTAAGCCAACATTGAGTGGATTGTCTGTGGGAACAAGCGGCTGTCCAGACTGCTGGACAATGACTGAGGTGCTCTCATTTTCTATGTCTGTGCCCGAGCCTGACGCCATGTCTCGACGGCCTCAGATTTTGGCCAGAGTCGATGATGTAAGCGTGACCTCTTGAACAAACGTCTTGTCTAGAGAAGACAGTGAGAGACAGGCACAATGGCCTCTGTCTGAGGTCTGGATTACGTGCCTAAAAGAACTAGATTAAATGGACAAAATCTACAATGTCTATGTAATTTAGGATTATTATTTCAATATATATATATATATAAAATATTTACATTTTTAAATGGGAATGCCTGATCTGTCAATCCTACTTCAAAAGTGGCCATTACAATAAATACATTTGTGGGATAAGAGATTTCTATTGCAGCAAAGGTTAAGGGTGAATGGAGGGATTCATGCACGGAAAGAAGACAAAAGCGGGGGAGAGGTTAGTCGGAAAAAAAGGCTTTAAATGCAGAAGGAAAGAGCAGTTTAAGGTCGGCATAAGTCAGGATAGAGAAAGCCGTCTAGGTAAAGCCTATGGACAGTCTGTGGGTGGTGCCTGCTGACCATGGGGTTGCTCATTAACAGCTGCAGAGGCCAGGCATCCCAGAGTTCTGGGCAATTGTCTGCCTAACCCAGGTGCATGGCCCATTCAGACCACAGGAAGCCCCCTTTATCCCCATTCCTCTAACATGGACAGAGACGCGGTCAAGGAAGGTGAATGTGATCCTGGCCTGTCTTTTCTAACACCAAACTAGAGTAGCAGTCACATGCTCATACAGTCCTTCGACCCATTGTTGGGATCCACAGTCATTGTGGCATGTCTTTCTTGAATGCTCGGCTAAGATGGGGTTCTGTTCTGTTTTTCTTATAATATGAAAAACACGTCAGCTCTTTTCACAAAGCCAGTACCCATTCTTTAGAGAAATAAGAATGAATGGGGATAAAATAAGCATGTTCTGTAGTTGTAAAGGCTCAGGTGGGAGGTCTTGCAAGCCATAAAAATGGCCAGATTCCATCACTTCCTCCACACTAATTACCATACACTTGGAGCAAGTGCCCTCCCTCTCTTCATCCCTGTGCCCATGCTTCACTACCTCTGACACACACACGCACACACAATAACACAGTGAGGCGCAGTTGGGAAATGGTTAACACTCCAGCCGTCCCCTGCTGCCAGTGAAAGCTTACAAAACAATGGAGACATTGTTCGACCAGGGCTAGGCTCTAGACTCTAAGGCTGTGTGTGTGTGTGTGTGTGTGTGTGTGTGTGTGTGTGTGTGTGTGTGTGTGTGTGTGTGTGTGTGTGTGTGTGTGTGTGTGTGTGTGTGTGTGTGTGTGTGTGTGTGTGTGTGCACGTGACTGTCAGGAAAGTAGTTTGTCTATGTGTGTGCGTTTATCATTTGCATGTTTCTGCCCCAATTCCCCGAACGATAACTTCAGAAATCTCATTCAGTAATAAATACTTAATATTTTAAATGCTAACATATATAGTATATATTGTGCCCTTCAGCCAAATGATGTCATAACTTACCAACATATTTTACTGCACTTATGTTGATGCTATCAACACACACACACACACACACACACAACACAAACACACACTTCAAGTCATAGATTTAACAAACAATCTGGTGCGGTATTTTTGTTGTTGTTACTCGGTTAATCTAATAATTACTTTTCTTGAAAATATTGGGGTAATAACAAAAATAATACACACCACTTATAACATTTGACCATATGCTTTAAACAACTTCCTGCTAGGTATACGTGTCAAATTAAATCACAATGAAAGGCAAGTTGACAAAGCAAGTACTGTTTATGATCTTTCCTTCAGGGACTGTGTGAAGCATACAAATATTTCTTGGAGTCTCTCCCTCAAAAAATACACATCAATAGATGGATAAATATTGAATAACTTTTAGCCAATGGCATAAAAGTTCAGCGGCGGCAGCTTTTGAGACTGCCTGCGGGGTGGTCAGGCACTTCAAAGGGTCCTGCGTGGCCCCCTTCGAGGGCATGGTAAACAGGGGCATACAGCGTGCCCTCCGAAAGACCGGCCTGCGTGAGGTCACTTCCTCTTTTTCTCAGCTGATCCTCCAGCATTCCACCTCGACTGAGCCTTCCAGCCAGAAATGAGACCGCCTGTCTGCACCTCCGTCCCTGTCCATCTCTCTTCCATCTTTCTCCTCAGCCACAACTTTCTAACAGGCCTTATCTATAGACATCTGTATCCCTCCCTCTAACTCTCACTGTCTTTTTTATTGTGGTTTCAACTCACTCGGGGTCACTCAGGCTTCAGACTGCTGTTATCTAGTAGGCCAATCTGGGTCTTCTTATCACTGCTGGAGCATCTAACTGCCACTCTCGCTAGAGAGATCAAGGTGTTCCTTTGCATTGGTATACGAAAAACCAACTACCGTTTACAGCCCTATTTATTGATAAGGGGATCACGTACTGGAACATGTATGCCTACATCTTCCACTAAAAAAGAAATGAAATGGCTTGACTGATTGAGCGAGACCAGTGGGAGTCCATGTGGAGTTATTATTGGCATTCATGATGCTGTCTACCGTAATCTGTCTTTTCTATATGTACAACAGCCAGTATGATGCAAACCAGGGAAACATTCAATCACAATTCCTTCTCAGTCAGAGGTGGGTGCTGGAGCGGGATGGCAGGAGCGGCAACTATACAAGCTGCATTTCACATTCAATTTTATCACTCTAACAGCTAGATGTGCGCCTAGGCAGCGATGCTGCAATGCCTCTGATCTTACCAGCCTGTGTACTCAGATCACACTAGGGCTGGGCAATATGACCACACATTTTACAATGTATTCTCTAATATTGATCAGTGTCAGTACTAATCACAATGTCAGTTTAATAGAGCTCCCACTCGTCAATTCTGCTTTTGCTTCTGTTTTAATCTAAGAACTAAAGCCCAAAGAAAGAAAAAAAACTAGAATATACACTGAGTTATTTATCACCAATATACAATATTTTGATTATAGTTAATAGGTACAGTAACATGTGCTATTGAGAAAGGGTCTGTTATCCTGCAATGTGCAAGTTCAAATATCTGACTGGTTGTCCATCTTAGTTTTTTCAAGTACGTTTTTGCCCCACAGCCAGTTCCTGTTTTGGTGTTGCATCTTCGTTCTAAGCCTGTTAGTGTTGCATTGGGAAAAATAGATGCTTGAATTTATTTTGCCAATAATAAAACACCAAAGTGTTTAAGATCATGTGAGCTAACTTGCTTTTGAGCAACCTAATACAAATAAAAAATGTTATATATGTATATATATATATATACATACAGTATATACTGTAGATATTAGGGCTGTCCCAAATACCATTTTCCGGGATCCGGATATTCGGTAGTAATCAGCAGCGAATATTCTTTCGGGGGGGGGGGGGGGGGGGGGGGCAGTAATCAGCAGCGAATATTCTTTCGGGGGGGGGGGGGGGGGGGGGGGCAGTAATCAGCAGCGAACCGCTTCGACACGTGTATTTCGGTTTCATCACGGCATTCTTTTTGTTATTCTACAGTATTGTTGTTTTATAATTATTTGTTAATGCCTATAACCCAATTTGTGTTCTTTGAAATTGAACAGGATATTGCATTGTGTTTGTTACTTTCGTTGCAGTTGTATATGTCTTAAGTGTAATTTGGCTTGGCTTCCTATTTTTGTATGGACATGGATGAGTTAGAAGAGCTATGGAAACAACGTAACGGAGATTAATGGAGAAAAAGTCATATCTACATATAAAGATGGAGAAAGTAAACGATAACGTTTATGGTTAAGTGTTAGCACCCCACAAGCTCTTACGTTAATATTGGAGATTTCAATAAATCAAAAAAAAGAAGAAAAAAAAGAATATCCGAATAACGAAATTGAAACCCGAATAGTACTCCAACGAACGAATATTCGGATATTTGGGTACAGCCCTAGTAGCTATAGATATATATTACAGCAACAATTAATTCATGCAACTAATGCAAGTTGGAGCTACAATGATTACACTAAATGTGTTGTTCTCAAAGCTCATTTAAAAGGGAATCGTACAGCAGGAGTTAATTTGATGTGAGGTATTAAGTATTTACAGCCGTATGAGTCATAGCAGGACAAAACCTCAAGTATTTACCTGCAGCTTTTGTTGCCTACAACCAGTTTAATGACTTCATAGGAGTTGGAACTCATTTCTCAGCCTCTCCTAAAATAACAAAGTAAGAAGAGGCCCCTGAACTCTTTGGTATATAAATAACACTAGCATCGCAGAGAAAGATAAGGAGGGCCTTAGCTGGGCTTGTTTTGTTCAGTATAACGCTGTCATCGCTAGCTCTTTGTCTTAAAAACACAACTTTTGACAAGGTTTCTGTTTCAAATAAACAGCCTTGTCGACTCCTGCTATTTTAAGACGTGCTTAACTTAAATGGGCAAAATACCAAGGAGGCCTTGGCTTGCCAACTTTTGAGTAACTGTTCGAGATGGTATTTATTACACACCATAAAAGTAACTCAACTGATCAAATGTCAAATGCGACTCAGAGGGACACTCTGTCTCGACAGTGTAATTTGTGTGATACAAAATCTTTGCTACCTTCTGTGTGAGCTCCACAGCCGTGACGACTACTAACTGCATTGCTTCGTAGAGTGCTTAAACACAAAGGGTCAGCCGTGTATTATTAGCTCCAGCTCGAGGGTTACTAGTCCTACAGGAGATATTCTAGATGAGCAAACAAACTTGGAAGGTTTCTCAATCTCAAATAGTTATGTGCTTTTCAAATGTTCATTTTCATAACAATATGTAGAAGATGGCCGACTCCAAGACAAAAGTAACAACTGTGCCAATAATGTCCCAGGGCATTCATGATCACCTCACTAATTCTGCTCAATCCCCACTCCCATTGATTTTTTCTTGCTAACCCTGTGACCACATACTGTACACTTCCCTACGTTCAACCTTTCCATTGACCTCTTGAGAAACGTTCCGCCTTTAGCTAACGACTAAGTTTATACTCAATTGTTCATTCTAGCGCAGCTTGCCTCTCAGATATTGACATGCCAGTGGTGGATGCTCTGTGTTGTGCATGTGCTGCGTGTGCCCCTATGGCTGTCCAGCCAACTCTCCTGCCAGACTACTCCTCCAACTCCATGAATAGGGTAATCAATGTTGAAGGAACGCCCACACTTTCCTCAAATACGATATGTTAAAAGACCAGCATTAGCCCATTCTCTTTGTCAACATAAGACCCGTTTTCCACAATCTTGCAGCTCAGAAAGAGGCTGGGCTGGGTTATCATTTCTCTCCGGGATTAAAAGGTGGTGTTGCTGTCCAAAGAACAACTGCTGCACCTACCACAGTGGCAACCCCCATTGACGTTTGCCTCCTGATCACTCACTAACAGACATAAGCTCTGTTTTTCTGGGATTCACAACACTTCTCCATGTCAAAATGTGCACTTATAAAATAACAAGTTTACATAAAACTGTCTGGGTGCGTTAGTGACTGTGATTTAAGGGGAAATGCAAACAAATGTGCATTTTCTATTCAAAACATCCACTTATGGGGACAAGGGGAGGCTTTAACACCGAAGAGGTATGGGTAAGAGAAGAAAAGCAGGGTTTGTTTGTCTGTCTGTCATGCATAAGGGAAGAAGAGCTGGTGAAAGAAGAAAAGTACCGGGCGGAGTTCTACTTACAACGATGTGTGCCGGTGACGGGGACCTGGCATCTTTAAGTGCTTGTCTACTTTGAAGACCCCCTTGTTGAACATCTAGAAGGGGCCATTTCATCTGTAGGTACTGAATGGTAGAAAGGAAACAGAATGGAGAGAAAGAAAGCAAACATGTTAACAATGCAGAAAGCAAAAACCAAACAGAACAAATGAAAAATAAGACAACAAAAAAGGAAGACATTTCTTGACATTGGTGTGGAAACTCAAAAACATGGAAAACAAAGATCTAAAAGGTGGATGGGGTGAGGACGGCCTCAAGCATGCATATGAGAGTCCAGTATGGGTACACAGTAGTATTATCATAAATAAATAAATACAGCATAAAACAGGTTGTTCTTTGGTAGCCAGACTCAGTGAGCAGGAATTTTAGAACAAAAGGTTATTTTTTTCTTTTGTAAAAGTAGCTTACTAGTGACTTTGGGTTGCATTAAGTAACTCATTTGGAGTTGGGGGAGGGCAAAGGTCAAAGGTAGTACTATACTAAGCTCGTGGCTTTGAGATGACCTAATGTCATAAATGTTGTCAGACTTTTATTGGAACCCATAAAAAGGTTAAAGTGTGGCGTCTGACTCCACTCCTCTGGGTTTAAGCCTCCTGACGGCTCCCATTAATGATTGACTTGGGCTCTATCAAAAGTCTCTCCCTCTTTCTCTCTCTCTCACACACAGGAAAAACAGATAAGCAGAAACAAGGGTCATGAGAAACATCTGTCTGTTATAAAGTGGGTGGAGTCCTTCTAATTTGATGACGTGCTTTTCTGACTCTACCTTGAATGGTTTACGTAGAACTACAAGGTTATTGTCTTCATCTTCACATATTCCTTCAAAAATACCCAAAAAAAACACTTTGCGCATATTTACATGAAAGTGAAATTACTCTGACTATACAGCCAATTCTTTTCAGACATGTCAGCCATGGACTGCCTGGTGTTTGCTAAAGTATGTAGTCCAGACTGCATGTCAATGTCACGGCCACCTAGCTCGAGGTAAAAAGGTCACAGCTGCTGTTTCAGCTCTGAGGCCTTAGGAATGGGTACCGTACTGAGAGTTGAATGACCTAAAACATGTGAAGAAGGGAAACTACTTAGGCAGCAGGACATCCCTCACATTCAAATATTAACCTCAGTGGCCTGAAATTAACTGTTTGACACAACCACCAACGAAACCGGTAGTTAAAAACCATTTCCCGGCCAAGCATTTTTTTTTTAAAGTACATTTAAATGTTGTATATGTCTCAAGAAACCACATGGAAGACCAGGAACAACATTTGGTGCTGGCTAATAAATACAAAAATCCTGTTTTGTAAGTTGTGTGCCAAAGATACTTGATAGCACAAAGAAAGAAATGAAAATGTTCATTCTTATGTGCTGCTATTACACAACAGTATTCCCCTAAAGACAGTCGGACAGATTAACTGATACTAAGGTTTCCAGGACCATGATGCCATTTGCACCTTCAACATGATCATATCTGTAAAGGGTCTGAACTCATCTGAACTTCGGACTGCCTTTACACATGTTTGGAATTACTTGAAGATGCCATCTGAATCCTTTTCACTTATGAGTGATTGAGATCACGTGCCTCTTTGCAGTTATGACACAAGACCTAAGAAAGGTTCATGAAATTGTGTTACATTGCATAATTATCTCACCATCATTATTGGCTCAGAACCCAGGATCACATTTTGACACATTGCTAAGGCATTGCTGTTTAATAAATTAAAACAGTGCAGTCAAAGTCCAGTTTGGCAGTTGTTTACCAATGCAGGTACATTAGATTACATTTATTTGTACTGCCATCCACTAATGGTGACAGCGAGTTTGTATGCATGTGTGGCCGGGTGTGTGTCTGTGTGCTGTGTTTCAGAGCTAGTCAGAGAGTGAGTGTGTCGCGACCCTTCCTGAGACTGTGTCTAAATCAGTGGTAATTAGTGAAGAGTTCACTGTGGGGTGCCTGCCAGTGGTAGACGCTGGAGGGAGTTATTGACTCCATGTCCTCGGTTACAGCCTATGCGAGGGAAAAAACGGTTTGCTGCCTGGTCTTTCTCCACAGCTACCACTCATTTATGACTCCAAGGTGGTTTTTATTGCTAAAAAACTGAGTTTGTTTATGCTTGTTTGTATGTCCTGAGAGTGGAAAAAGGAAAGGTTGTAAAAAAACTCCAGAGTTGTACTCTTGTGGGTTTTTATGGACCCCCCACACTGGGTATTAATTGCCATGAAGGAGGGAGAGGAGGAGGAGAAGACGGGGGTGGTGTTGTAACAGTAAAAGACGAGGAAGAGAGTGACTGGGCTGTTGTCATCCATGAGGTAATTCAAGACAGTGTCCATTGGTGCCGGGGAGGGTGGGGGGGCTAGAAGACGAGGCAGTTGGGTAGAGAAGGGGGGTAGATGTAGATACAGTCATGGGAAAGTCCTGCCATTGCATGTGCGTGTGCACACATGCTCACACATGCAAGTATTCATACACAGCTGCAGCCGGAGAAGAGGTCAGGCGAGAGGACGCTCTGAGAAGGTGGGCACGGAGCGTGAAGGTGACACCCGACTGTGGTAGAGAGACACTGAAAGACTACGGACGGGGAGGGTGCCGCAGCGCATGCCCCGACAAGTGGCTCCACTTCAGCCCTGCTATTACAAATGTTCACACACTAATCTCTCCTGCAGGTTTTACAAGCATGCCAAAGAAAACGGAGTCCCAGCAAGCACCGGGCTTTCCGACCACCCCCTTCTTGGCCTCCTTCCTCTTCCTCCGCCCCATCCGCCTGCCCCGCTAACCGACGCACCGCCTGGGCTTGAGTAGGCCATGACCTCTGACCCCTCTCTGCTGCTCCAAACCCCTCCCTGTTCCCCACTCTGCGACCTGAAAACTCTCCCGCTACGAGGGGGCCCCCCGGGTAACTCAAGAGCCATTCCAATGTGACAAATTGCTCCGGAGTTCCAGGATAACTCTCTCTTCTCCTCTGTCTCTCTTCCTGCCCTCCTCCCACACACACACAAACACTAAAACGCCCCCCTTGACAGACCCCCACCCTGTAAGAGCCACCCAGTGACTGTGCTGGCTTCGGGTTGGGTAGCAGACGGCTTCTCCTTCTCCCTTTCAGCCTCCCCCTTTCTTTTCCCTTACCCAGCGCCCCTCCACGCCAGGCCAGACCCACAATGGGAGCTGAATGACTCAATTGTCTCTGATGAAGTGAAAGACAAGGGAGTCCTCTAAATCCTTACAGAGGGATGAACTCACTCTCACTGTTCCGATTTTCTTCTCCTATACTGCTTTCCCAAGCAAAAGAAGGGGGCTGGTGGTGGGGGGTGGAAGTTGTTTACATGGGCCTATGACTAATGATTATTTTCCTTATTGATTATTTTGTATCTTCTTTTTTCAATTAACCATTCGTCTATACAAATATGTCAGAAAACATGCCTGTTCCCAGGGCCAAAGGTCCCAAGGTGATGTCTTCAAATAGTTTTTCCTGCAGACCTTCAGGACCAATTTGTCCAAAGCGCAGAATTATCGTTACATCAAAGACCAAACAAATACAATTTGGCATTTTTCTCAAACTCTATTCTTCTTTTTACTATACTAAGTTTGAGCAGGTGCTTTCTATTTGCATGTGAGTTACTGCTGCTGTACCAAGGTCTGGCATGTTATGAGCTACAGAGTGTTAACCCAGATCCACACTGACTGTCTGTCATCACAGTGAAAACAAGCTGGGGCCTTGTTCCCGATGTCACAGCTCGTGGCAGAGGGGAAGTGGGCTGGAGACAATTCGAGGGGCATCCTGAGCACTCACACATCATCCTCACACGTCTGCACACACCGGCCCTCACCACTGTTGTTACTAATTCAACAAGCTGGCACGGAGGCTATTTGGCTTAAAACTTGGTACCAGTGCTGGACTCTGATCCTACCAAAATATAAACCATTTTGTCCACATCCTATCAAACATTAACCAAACGTCAATATGTGCTATTGACAAAGAACGGGGGAGGGGGGTCTTACTCATAAATGTTTTATTGTGAATGAGAGACAAGGAAAGTGCAGGATTGTTATGTTATAACAACCAGCTTTTTTTTCTGATCAAGCCCCAGTCTGATGTGTTTATCGGAGCAGCAGCCATCACACGGCGTGTTCGTTTTGTTTTGGATTAAGAGCAGAGGGCTTCAGACCAATCAAACAAACATAGCTCATTATGTGCCAATGTGGCTCCAAAACACTTCCAGCAGGGAACCAGGGTACAGATGATGAGGACCACTGGGGCTCCAGCAGGCATCCCGTCCATGTGAGCAATGTGAGAATGGGGGGGGGAGGCAGGCAAAGGCACAGAGACAGATAGCAGCTTGGGTTTAGAGTTAGCATATGGATACTGTTTGTTGCTGTAGAGAGTCCAGCAGATCTTCGGCCCATCTGTGGCCTCATAACATGACAGACATGACATAGCTCTACACAGGCGTCATTGACAACGTTTACAGATGACACATGTACATTCACAGCGACCCCCCCCCCCCCCCCCCCCCGACATGCTTACTCAACCATTCACACCTAAACAACAATGCTCACCTACATTTGAACATACTCTGGTGGACAGGCCTGGCAGCTCCTCTGGGAGAGCGCTCAGAGATGGGATTGACAGCTTGCAGATTACACCAATCAGACCTCTACTCTAAAGAGCTTTATTTAAGTCTGAAATGATCAAGGCTAGTAAAAGGGAGCCCATTCAAAGCTCTGCAAGTAAACTGCACCAAGCTTAAAAGATTAGTCCATCCAGTTTGACTACAATTTTATCCTTTTAAAAACAAGAGCTGAGCATATTATCTTGATCTGCTGCGGATATTACCGCCAGTCTTTGTCCTCACTCACAGGTGCCAGAGAAAAAGCAATTGCGTGCCTATACAAACACGTAATTTGTTGAGGAAGGGACAGTAATTTTCTGTAATAGGGGGAGGGAGAAGCCTAATGCAACACAGACACTTTGAAATCTACCTAATTAAAAAAGAAAGAACTAGCCCACTGAGCTATATACATTGTTGTTTGGGTTTCTGTGTTCAGTAATATTCTTTTGAAGGATTGGTTGACTGTAGAGCAAATAGAGTAACGCAATACCTTGACAAAACTGGAAGAAAGTTGCAGACACAAGAGGGCCCATCATGGCTGCTTTGCTTCTACTAATGCACATTTTATGAGTTAATATTAAAGAAAAGAAAAAATACCCCACCTGCTCCGATAGCCAGAGGCATTTTGCAACCAGCAAAAATAAAAGTGGAATGTGGGAAGGCCTGGGGTTTGTGTGCCCTGGGGCAGGAAGGGGTCCGCTGGGCCCATATTTACTCCAAAGCCAGATCCGCTTGGGGGTTCCACTGGCCCTGACAGCACTGGGGCCGCCGACCTGATCCAAAACCTCCCCTCCTCACCTCCTGTTCCCCTACTCCCTTTGCCAACAATCTCCACCTCCACCTCAAACTCCCCTTCTTGCATAAAAACTCAACCTGACACTTTTCATATAAGCCTTTTTTTCCATGTCATTTGCAAATGACCTTCCTCTCCACCCAACTCAGACTTTACTAACCCATCGGTGAAATGGGCCAGGAGAAAAAACTCCTGTTGTTAATATTTCAGAAATAACTTCAGTCTTTGGCAAAAAAAAAAGGGAAATAATCACTACATTTTAACCAGTTTGGTGGGATTCTACTATACTTTTTTCAATGAACACTTGACTTTTATCTGGCCTCTTCTGGAAGTTAGTTTCGCCCTCTTAAACACTAGTTCATGAGATAAGTATGGCTTTGCTCTGACACTGTTTACTTAGCAAGTGTGGACAAATGTGGTGTTCAAACAACAGCTGATTGACCGGAAAGTTTCAAAGGATTGCGCAACATGTAACCGACAACAAATCTGTCTACAACTTGAGGACACAAAATAGTTTTTTAGTCAGAAGCTTTTAAAAAATGTACTTCACTACCTTTAATTAGATTGATTGGATGATGATAGACTATAACAAAAACGATAAAAACACAGTCTGAAAAGATTTTAAAGGAAGTGTTAGGGTGACATGAATACAGTGTAAAACCCACCAACTTCTCAACAAGCCTCAGAAAGTAAACACCGTTCCATTTCTGGCATTTGCACCCCCCCCCCCCCCTTTCCCACTGTCCCTTTCTCTGTGTCATTAAGAGTATCTCTTGGCTGCTCTATAAATATTGTGGCAGGGAGGGTGAAGGCCAGCAGGAGCTGGCTGGTCTTCCGTCAGCCCCGCTAATGAACAGGCGCTCTGGCACCTTTAGCATCAGGCTCAGCTGCAGAATGCCTCGGCTTTCAGGTGAGAGCTACTCCTCTATCTGAGTGACTCTTTCTTGCTTTTCCAATACTCGGACACAAATAAAACTCGCCTTCAGTGGCATTCATGACCACTCGGGTGACCAACTGAATGGGCTATATGTAGGGCTGCTCAATTAATCGTATTTTAAATCGCAATTACGATTATGGCTTGCAACGATTACGAAAACAACGTAATCAAAATAAAACGATAATTTTTTTATTATTATTTAAAATATTAATTTTTTTTTTTTAATTGGTTTTTCAGTTGAATTATACTTAAAGTTCAGGGTAATCAACTGTTAAAAACATACTGTTCACTTTTTTTTTTCCCCAATAAATTGATGTTTTCAATGTAAATGTTTTAATAATCGTGATATCAATTACTGACCCAAATAATCGAGATTATGATTTTTTCCATAATCGAGCAGCGCTAGTTATATGTAAGGTATGATTATTGCAACGGTAAAAAAAAGCAGCTCAATCTATAAGCTAAAAGATATGTCATCACATTAATTATAGTAAGTAATCAATGGTGCTAAGAAATATGCTAAAAGCACAACTAAATGTTTGTACTTCGGTGCACCATCAAATCAGCGACGACAAATAACTCTCTGCATTTCTTTCTATAAAGATATCTGAAATTACTTATTCAAAAGGCAACGGGAATACTGGTTTTGTCCTGAGGACATTTAGTCACTTATCAATTCTGAAAACTAATGAGCACCTTGGATAAGCCGTGAAGCATCTTCAAGGTTAAAAGAGAAAACAATCAGTTGCCTTTGACATGGCATTTCTAGATAATCTGTTTCACTGTATTGTATTCATATTATATTGTAAGCTAGCACACATGCATCAGCTTGAGTTTGAAACATCATCTTGTCAGATTACTGATATCCATTTAAACATGTGCCTGAACTATTGTGGGTTTTCATAATAAATTGTGGTTTTGGGGCATTCCGACATTCTGTATAATTTAATAGGGATTGTAAATTGTCAGTAGAGGACCCAAAGCTCAGTAGAAGTAGGCTGACAGAGGCCTAAGTCAGGTCCTGGACCTTCCTGGTTGGAATCTTGTACACACTGACCTACTTACAGGCTACATGGAAGTGAACAGGCACATCCACAAGCCTAGGTGTGTCTGAGCCCCTTACGCAAGGCCTGGCCAGTGGGTAAGAGGAGAAGAGGTTGGGCAACTTATGCACACACTACATGCTTACCTTTGTTTGCAGGAAGCAGGGTTTGGGGTGTGGAGGGGAGAGTTAAAAAGGTGAACAGCAGCTGAGCTCTGCTAAGGAAGGAAAGTAAGCTGATTGCAGCGCCCACGTTCTGCTGGGGAATGCTGTATTTGGTATTGTGCTGGAGGAGAGCTGAACGCTGCCCTTGATGTTGGGTGTCTGGTTTTGTTCTGCGAGAGTTCACTATGAATTAGTTAAACGGTAGACTGGATATAAGGAAGCTATGAAACATGCCTCAGAGGGAGAGAATGTGTACACTCTCAGGCTTCACAAAGACTTCCGATATTGTGAAAACACTACACAGAATCACACAATTCCACCTACGCATATTTATCAATCAGAAAGCATCATGTTGAAAGCCTCTCACGCACATACCAACAGGCAATTAATCTTCACAAACGCATCATACGAAACCAACAAACCTTCAGTCTGTTTTGCGTTTCTTTCACACTTGCACATACACCTTGAAGCAGTTCAGGCTCCATATTCATGAGGCTTCTCCCTCAGCATACCTAAAAGCCCAGGATTTTAAGGGTTTCAACTCAAATCTCAAATGTGATTTCAGGTTATGGATTCATAACCCAGCCATGTAGGCTTTTCATCAGCTTTAAGCCATCTATTTTAGGTTCAATTAGCTTGAACCTAACTTATCGATGTTGTTACGCAACATGGTATTTATTACGATAACGTTCATGAACGAAGGAAAAAAAAAATCCCACACAAGCAATTACATGCACACTCACACAGTGGGGGTACTGCTGCTTTGCCACGGTAGCTTAATGAATAAATAAGTAATAAGGGCTTGGATATTGGAGCTCATTAAAATGGGAGATGCTTCCATGACAATAAGACCTGAGGAGGGTCAGGGGAGGCGGCCGTGTAGCTCGGGCCAGTGTGGGTGGCTCTCCCCCACGTCCCTCCATAACCTGACCACATGGCCTCGGCGCTCACCTCCAAATCAACTCTGTCAGTGATGCAGCCCTCATCTTGCCCTCTGCACCCCCACCTTTTCTGACACACGGCAGTATCCTCATGCATACACACCTCCAAGCACAGGCTCAGAAAGACACACACACTCACCTCTCTCATGGTTAATTACCACTTAGCTCAATCACGTGGTGATCCGTCCATAAGAGCCCCCCACCATCTCCCTCGCAACACAAACAGCAGCACACATGCCAATTATTGATGAATCTTTAATATGGCGTTTTACAAAGTCTCTATCTCATTTCCTACCACTGAGCCGGTGATTACTTTTCCAATAGGACAAGTAATATAAATAGAAAACGGCTCTAGCATATAAAGTATTAAATGCATATGATTGCATAAATTAGCTTAATGTAATATCATTACAGGGTTGTAACGAAGTGGCCTGAGCCATTTGGGGAAGATGGCTAACTTTTTTTTCCCTCAATCCTTGCATCTCTTGCTAGCACTGTATAAAACCCCCGCACAAAAATCCCACGCCGCGATAACATGTCAATAATGAGCTGAGGCCATCTATTGATCAGCTTAATTTTGCATCTATTAGCTAGGGAACGGCTTGCTCCGGGGGCGAGGGAAGCCAGGCGCTAACACGCACCGACAGGCTGGATGGAGATCATTACAACTGATGTTCACACACACGCTGTGATTGACATGGAGATAAGGCAGGGGAGAGCCCAGGCTCGCACGCCTCCCCGCACACTAAGCTAATGATACACCAAACGTGTGCTTGGTGTGTGTACGACTGTGTGTGTGTGTGTGTGTGTGTGTGTGTGTGTGTGTGTGTGTGTGTGTGTGTGTGTGTGTGTGTGTGTGTGTGTGTGTGTGTGTGTGTGTGTGTGTGTGTGTGTGTGTGTGTGTGTGTGTGTGCATGATAGAGAGCGTCTATCTAGAAAGAGAGTTGGAGCAGGGAAAAGAGAAGAAAAGCAGGCCACACGCCTTTGCTAATTGGCACAGTCAGACAGAGAAGCTCATAAAAGACGAAAAAGCATTTAGTGGAGCACCTCAGCTTTCTGGATCGTCTTATCAAGTCGGTGTCATTTAAGCACAGTGGAATATACCACAGAAAAGCCTGGCTTTGACCTGGAATGCATGGCTTCCTCTGAGACTGCCTTCATTTAGAGTTTGCATAAGGCTTTCATTATGAAAATCATTTGTTTTCCTGTGAACGAATGATTGCAAACTTTCTCTGCTCCGTGTCAACACAGCAACCAAAGCAGCTGAGAAACACAACAGAGGAGTCTATTTATCTTCGCTGAAATGTTTCTGTTTTTCTCTAAGTGACGTAGAGCGTAAGGATGGATCCATACAGGGAGAGGGCGTGCTTATTCCCAATGCTTACCTATCCACTACCACTGCAGCACAGGGCCTTGGTTTGGCATTGTATTGATGCAACCGGCTGCAATATAGGATGCTGCATGTTATCCACACAGTGAGAAAGGGGAGGGTCCGGGTGCTGGAATTGCCCCTTTTACCACACCTTCAAAAAGAAAATCATTGAATCTTTGTGTACACCATCTGTATATCTGAGTTTTTACGGGGAGGAGGTCTTGTTCTGTGCCAGATAGGTTCTATGGAGGTGAGGTCAGAGGCACACAAAAAAAAAAAACCTTGGCTACAAACTGTGTGTTTTTGTCAGCTGAGGGATGCAGCGGAGGGATCGAGGGAGCAGCGGGAGGAGGGAGGGAGGGAGGGAGGTGAGAGAGAGGGGGGAGAGGAGGAGAGAGGAAAAAAAGCCCTCAGCCAAGCCATCAAGTTGAACATTGAACTTCACAGTAGTAGCTGCCTTTCTATGCCTCTCCTTTTGATGTTACCTCCAAAGCAAAGGATCAAAGGCTTGGAGTGTGGCGTGGGGAAGTCCCAAGCTCTTAGCCTGCCAGCCCGTGATATATGCAAAAGTCTACGCCAAAAGAGAGAGAGTGGGGCAGAGAGAGAGACAGAGAGGGTGCAGGGGAAAAAAGAGGAAGCTTGCATGGAATGTGGCTAAATATCATGTTTTGTGACTAATGAATGACAAGGGCATGACGCAATCAGCCAGTTACTTGCAGTGTGACGTAGAGCGGGAGAAAGTGCACACACGAGTTAGAGAATAGGGTGTGATACTAGAGGGCTGGGCATAAAGGAAGGGGGTGGGATAGGGTGGAGAGGCAGTGTTTGTTGCCCTCACAACTTCCCCGCCTTCCTCCCCCACCCTCAACAAGCAACGTGGGACAGCCTCTCCCCTACTTCCACTTCCACCTCGCGCCAACCCCCCAGCGCCTCGCCAACATCAAGGGGGTGAGAGGCTGTGTCCTCCCGACATAAATATACAGTGTGCCGTTAAAAGCGAGGACTACAGTAAACACAGTACACATGAAATCCTGGTTGTCTCTCACCGGAGCGCCAACTCTCATACACAACACAGACACACACTGTGGGCTCAGCTGGGCCAAAGAGGGGAGCAGAGGTGTGCTAAACTTGACGAATCAACGACACACACACACACACACACACACACACACACACACACACACACACACACACACACACACACACACACACACACACACACACACACACACACACACACACACACACACACACACACACACACACACACACACACACACACACACACACACACACACACACACACACACACACACACACACACACACACACACACACACACACACACACACACACACACACACACACACACACACACACACACACACACACACACACACACACACACACACACACACACACTTTCCCCAAGGCTGTAGGATTAAGAGGTCCAGCTGGCTGACAGCAAGCCCTTCCTTCCCACGTATCCCGTCGATCTCACCACCCCCCCCCCCCTTCCCACCCCTCACACATATAACCAACCTCTCAACAGCCCCTCCCATACCGCCAACCCATGTCTGCCAGCCGTTTCTCTCGCTGAGCATGCCAGTAGGACACACCTGAGTTTGACATCGATAGACCCTGAGCCCTTTTCACCTCTATACGCCCCTTGCACATTATCAAAAATGGAGCCCAGAGTATTTAAAGAGACCGGAAGTCAGATATGAATGTTGGGTGGATGCTGGATAGGGAGCATATGCCAACATGTAGGCTACACGTCATTGGTATACTATTATTGCGTATTGTACATCCATCCAACTCCTTGGACTGCGCAGCTGGTTGTATTCTTAAAGTTAAAGATTGTTTTGAAATTCATGACCTTTGGGAAATGGGGGAAAGAGTAGGGAAAATAAGGTGCTGAAGATAATAATTATTGAGCCCTGTTATAGAGGAATGACAGAAATTGAAACCAAATGAGTGGAGAAAAACTGGAGTAGAAGGAAGAATACAAACCGAGGGAGATCTGAATCCCCGCCCCCCCCTCCCCTCCCCTCCTTCTTAACTTCTCAACAGCTGCCAGGTCACTTTACGAAATGTCTGGAGGAAAATATGCAGCACGGTGTCGTTTGAGTGTTATATCATTTTGTCGACAGTGAAGCATGTGCACTTGAATGTGCGAGAAAATAAAGGTTCAGTATTCCAATATTTGAGATGACTTGTGAAGGCATCTTTGTCCGATGGGAATGAAGATGCCAGAAAGATGTGATCAGCACGGGAACAGAAAGCAGATATTTAAAACTGATACCGATAATATCTCAGAGTTCAACGGGTCTTTAACAACTCATTCTCATAAAACCAAAGTGTTCCGTGTATTTAAGGAGCCAAGAAATCTAAAGCGTCAAACATTACCACTGTGATATGATAAGTTCTGAAACCCAATACATGTATCCATGTTCCATAAAGGTCCCCATGGATTATATCATAACTCAAAAGTCTACATAGAGAAAGTTGAAATATGTAGCAAATGAATTCTTGAACTTTCTTTTTACCTAGGAAATGACTGACAGGCCTAACATGGAGGAAGGACAGGGGATGATTTAGGCTAAGGGAAGTTTGGGTGAAGACAAAACGAGAGCAGCAATAGCAGCAGGATAACATTTCGGTGATCCCAACTAGAGGATGCTAAAACCGTGCTTAGGGCTGCCTTGCCCCGATGGATACCTAATGAGAGCAAGAGAAACATCTATCTGGCCATTTACCATGATACCGTCGACAGAGGTAGATCGCTACCACAGATTGGCTTGGGTGCGGTGTGGAAGGCGAAAGAAAAAATAGAAAAACAGACAAGGCTGTGGTGTAAGGAAAGAATAAGAATTAGGGAGTGAGAAATGGAGAAAGGAGAAAGCAAGAGAGACTGGACTGAACGGGGGGGGGGGAAATCACAATGATGACACGTAAGTGCAAAGAGCGATTAAGGATTTACTTTCAAAAGGACTCCCATTGATCTTTTTTGATAGACCTGCAATAAATCAAACCGGATTGACTCGCATGAGAACCAAGCCTAATCCTTTAGTCAGATCCAGGAGAACTCCAACCAAACCAGCTGTTAATTTAGGCTTTACAAGATAAAGCGGGAGAAATCCAACCTGATGTACCCTAGGGCAGAGGCTTACATCATCTCTGTAAAGCAATCAACTTATTGCCAGTTTGGAGAGGTAATCAGAGCACATACTGAGAGAGGAGAGGGAGGGTGGGGGGACAAGGGGAGTAAGTGCTGGGTTGAGAGAGGGAGGTGGAAAAAGAGAAAAAGTACGGTAGACAAGAGATGGCTGAAGAGGTTAGAAAAAACAGAAGCAAACGAATGTTAGAAAATCTAAAATGGGTGCACTTGAGAATGTTGTTATTGAAAAAAATCAAGAATAAAATGCTTTTTCTGCATGCTGGGCAGACACACAGATCCTCTGACTGAAACAATGAATTGAAACTTTGAAAGAAAAAACATGTTTACACAGAGTACATCTCCAATTATCTCCAGAGGGTGAAGATAAAACAGAGAGGAGCTGGGTAGCTGCAAACAGTAGCGCAGTGGGCTGACAGCAGGGAGTGGAGGCAGGCTTCAGCTCCCCCCCCCCCCCCCCCCCCCTCCACACCACCCTGTAATTTCCCTGGAGGCCAGCCCAGACCTCGTCCCCATCCCCAGTGGCCGGTGCCACCTCAGCCGGGCCCTGCCAGTCGCGCTGTGGCTGCACCAAAGCAGAACCATAGTAATTTAAATGGTTATTTTTGTTTTGGGGAACAAGAGGACTTTTTTTTTTCCAAGCTCTGGGCGGAAGTATTGCAAGACACCATCCAGCCCACACTGAGAAAACCATACAGATGTCTTTTTCAGCTGCTCATTCTGTGTTTGTGTGTGAACTGCATGTCAGCGACAGCGTACTACGGGGTTTTTGGTTCCTCTTCTTCACTGGGTGTGAGACACTGCGGTAGAGCCTAAAAACACCACCCCCCTATTATGTACACACTGACAGACAGACTCATTAGCGCACCATCTCCCTCGTCTTTAATGTCCTGTTTACAACGCGAAACAACCAGATCAGGACTGAAATCCAATCACGGAGCTTTGCAGGGCCCTGTGTCGGCCTCGCAGGAGAGCTGAGGAGAAGCAGGCCTTGTAATCTCTGGACACTGTCCAAGAGAAACCAAACCTCAGGAGTCAAAACAAAACCACACATAAAATCAGAGTTAAAACAGCAGCCTCTATTCAGCCCGTTGTGACCCCACTAGAACATGAAGACACACACACACACACACACACACACACACACACACACTCTCCTGGTTACACTGTGT
Source organism: Notothenia rossii (assembly GCF_949606895.1). Taxonomy (NCBI): domain Eukaryota; kingdom Metazoa; phylum Chordata; class Actinopteri; order Perciformes; family Nototheniidae; genus Notothenia; species Notothenia rossii. The sequence continues at coordinate 12,458,896 of NC_136910.1, forward strand.
GCACACAGGGATCACTCCGACTTCGGCTGGGCGCCACTCATATCGCCAAATTGACTGAAGGTTGGTGACTTGGGTTTTGACAGAGGCTCGTTGGTGTGTGTTAATACAAACACACACACACATAGACGCACACACATACATAGGAGTCATCCATGTAAAGGAGACTGCCACTTAAGCTCAACACACATCAGCCTGGTCTATCTTTAGCAGCTGGGCTAAACTGTGAAAACCGCACAACAACTCTGCTAACCCCCCCCCCCCCCCTCCCAGCCAGTCTCTCCTGACTTCAAATAAGACGGCCTGGCTCTTTGGCAGTAGCTGCACACTGGCACCTCCCTCCACGGCCACAAGGTCACACGTTTAATTACACAGAAAGTAGTAATCTCACCATACAGATGGCAAGCAGGCCGCCTCTCAATTACTTTATGCCCAATTGAATCATTACTTATGTTATTTGCTAAATCATGGCACACGGCAAAGCACCACAAAACACTGGATTTGTGCGACAAGTGGGGGGTGGAGTGTTACAGGGTCGTGGCAGTGTTAGGATACAGAAGCAGATGTGTCTCTTGCCAAGCAACTGTGACAGCGATCAAAAAGGCGTGAAGAATACAAACGCATGACTGTGTTAGCTTTTGGAAAAAAACTGGGAGTTTAATACCACAGTGATCAGTGCCAGAAAAAACAGACCCTTATTTTTTCTCAAAACCAAAACTGGTGCAGAACATCAGCCTATGTGGAAACAGTCGGCTCCTGGCAGCCCAGTTGAGGAAACCGCATGACAAGGCCAATTTAAAACGCAAAGAACGCGTCTGTTTTTTAAAAGTGGGCCAAGAGAAAAAGAGTTGGGTTGTTCTGGAGGTTTTTTTTTCTTCAGGACAAACGGTTTGTCATTCGGGAGCATCCCAATGGGCACGACAACCCCAGAACGGCCAGTGTGAGCGGTCTCATCTCATCTCAGCGTCCGCCCCCATCGATGCTTCACTCGTAATTTCTCAGCTTCTTTTGCCAATAGCTTCTGTGAACAATTAGAGGTTGACTTTCCCAGCGTCTCAGACCACAGCATCTCAATCTCTGGCCAGGGAGCTCTAACAGTTGAGCTGTCCAGCCAAGAAACCAGATTCTCCTTAAGTTCAGACCTGAATGTTGCTATTTATTCACTAACTGTTAGTGAGGCCTGTTTGAGCTTGTTTAAGATTTAACACTAACACAGAGCTAAATAACAGCAAATTAACTGGCCTAATTAATGTCAAATACATGCTTTTAATGATATCATTTCTGAATGTACCACCAATGTAAACTCAATTACCAACATTGTGGTCATACCAAAATACATATGTTGGCTGTTAATTGTCCAGGTGATTGGCTGCTTGTTGGGGCACATTACTTCCCATGAACCAACACTTATGGATTGTTTTAGACCACATATTACTGTCATGTTAAAAGTAGTCAAATGTATGCCATGTAAAGCAAAACTTGTCTGAGTTATGTACAGCCGAGGCAATTGTTACTTCTAAATTTACCAAAGCATTAGAGGAACTACTTCAACTGGTTGGTGAGTGGCTTAAATAACTTCACACCAAAGCCATGTCCTATGAAACTACACACAGAGGCAGTGAAAAACATTTGTCCTACTGCTGACTGTAATAAGGCTGGCTGCTCGCCACTAACTGGGAACAGTTGTGTTGAGAGGGACGTCTACTGATGTAAAATGATCTGTGGGAGCATATAGAAAACTTCCATGCATGTTTTTCTGAGTTAGTGTGAGGAATTGCACTGGCCTATAGACGGCAGCCAGCAGTTGTTCTCCCATGAGGGTGGGTAAGCATCTGGGAAGAAGCAAGCGAGCGGATCAGGAGAAGATGATGACTGGATCTGCATATTTACTGCACAGGATTTTCAGATTGCAGGACTCAAAAGTGATCCCAAAGGCGAGTGTAAAAAATGAGAAGAGAGGGTCCATGGAACTTCCCCTCGAAGGCTCAGAGGGCTTACAGTAATGGCTCCCAGGCACATCTACAACCCCACTATCCTGAGAGGACGGGGGAGGCTTCCTGTTCCACTTTCCAGTTGTGACATTGCTCTGCATGGGAGAGAAGCTGCATGGCTTTTTAAATACCACGATGTTCACAGGGATATCAGCGAGATTGAAACTTACCAGAGAGAAGTTAAAGGGGCATTTTTACATAATGATTTACTAGTCAGTCTGCATCGCTAATGCTGTGTAGGGTTATCAAAAGGAACTTTTGAATGTAAATTAAACTATAACCAGGCAGGGCTGAATGTTATAATCACACACCCAGAGCAGAAATGCAGAATCAAACCATACCAGAATACAATTTTTAGAAAGTATTTTATGGCATTTTGTAATCACAATTAGGCAGCAGATGTGACATAGTGGAGTATTTCCAACAATGAAGGTGATCACATGCCTTGTGTAGTTTAGCACATGACAGGTCTCAAGTCGCAAATGATGTAATCATATCATGTGTGCAGGTCTGTTAACTATCGCTGTAAATTCAAGACAATATGGATACTTTCAATTACACACCTTGTTAATTATATTTCCTGTGCAGTGCATACTAAAACAGCAGATCAGCTGGATATGGCATGTTTGCACAATGTTTCCCACTTACCTTTAAAATATTTAAAACACTTGTTGCATAAGACCAGAATCTTTTTAGCTGTTTAAATCAAGGTAAGATTAACGCAATTATTTTGACATCTCTCCCTATAGAAGTGCAAAGACAAGACTGAAGAATGTACGGTATACAGAGTAGTTGCAGAAGGTGCATGCACAGGCGCATACAGCAGGTTTCAGCCTTAAGCCTCAGGACTGCAGGGAGGCCTGCCCATTTGATCCCCAACTGGGAGGGAATTCAAGCTGATGCTGTCTCCCAATGGCCCACACTTGACTGTGAGCCTTGCTGTGTTCCCCAGCTGCTGTACGGCAGGCATAGCGGACAGCACTGGCACCTGTCTTTGACAAGCCTCGGCATTCACACTGACTCTGGTTTCCTGAAACCGGATGCCTGGCAGTCAGGTGACAAATGCTAACACACACTGTCTCCGACACACACCGCGTATGCTCACCAGCAAACCAAATCTGAACCAAGAGGCACTTAAGTGTGATCTTAACCACTTAAAATGCATCGGCATCCTAGTGAGAGAAGTCTTAGCCTCTCATGTTTCTCTGTCTGATATCAAACCCTGCCCTGATTCAGGCTGTGGCTTGGAGCTGTAAACCAAAGCTTCCCTCAATGCCTCTCACCCGCCCGGCTATGCTCTAACCGCTGTTTTTGCATACCGCTCAGCTTGTGTAACCGTTGAGTGGTTTCGCTCTAGCGAGACAATGGCTGTGTAGCAGACTAAGCAGAGAGAAGCCATCTAATGTCCATGTGTTGCAAGAGTTGACAAACACAAATCTGTCCACGCTATTCAAAAGAAAACGGACAAAAACACCTTAAAGAAAATACTTTTTATAAAAACAATCATAAGTGAAACTGCAAATGCGCGAGCCAAAAGGAAATATGTCTCAGATGCTTAGGTCATCATGCTGAGGGCTTTGCATACTCAAAGTAAACATCGCCATCCACACTCTAATTATAACTCAATAGTTCAGAGAGATTACAAAAGTCAATCTGGGTCGGGGTGAAGTGAAACAGAATGTCAACAAAAAAATTCATAAAGCTTGCTCTTCTATGTATTAACTTTCAATTACTTCTAATTAGATAGTAATTCAACTGTTTGTTAGCACACTGCTTGATAGCTTGACACTAGAACCGGGAATTAGGTTACAGGTCTGCTCTTTGGGGGCGTTTAATTACTATGGCCTGTCACAGTGTTGCTTCAACTGCTGCATATAGAGAGAGCAGTCATTTAACCTGCAGGATGTGATTGAGTTTGTGGTACGGCAAGGCATTGTGGTACTCACTCTGCCGCCCAGCGGACCACATCCCTGTTCCCCCACCTCATTTGCAAAGCAATCCCTCTTCCCTATCACTCACTGCACTCAGTGCATCTTTTTGTCATTTCCATGTCCAGGGTCCATTTGTTTTGTCCGCTGAGACGGCAAAGGGGGTGGAGTGGAGAGAAGTTGGAAACCAGTTCTCAAGGAGAATGCTGTGCAACTAAAGAGCATCTTCACATATAGCCCCCTGACCAACAAAATACACACCCATATCCACCCGGCCAACACACACCCACCTCTTCCCCGTCTGACTAATGTGCCCTGACACTCGTACATCACCCGTAAATTGGCCAAATGAATTAACCACGGCCCCTGCTTAGCTTTACGGGCTTTAAATGGATTTTCTTCTCCCCAGGTCTGCCCAATAATTGCATTTATCCATCTTGTTGAAGCCAGGTTTACACACTCGCGAAGATCATGCCAATCCCCGGATATATTTTCCGCTCTGGTGGCAAGAGTGTGAGAGATTTGTCATCGGATCATAACAGGTCATTCAAACAACAATTAGTTTGACGACTCCCGCCGTATGTCAAGGTCTAGCTCCTTGTTGGACAGGACTTTGGTTGAAGCAATGAGCTGCCTCCTATCTCTTCATCTGTCTGTACATCTCTTAAGTTGCCCTTCCCTTATGTCTCAGCGTGATAAATTGAGCCCTGTAAATACTTTCTATCTATCATCCAAGCCACCAGGTTAAAGCAGCAAACACCCACAGTAGGGAAGAAAGTAGAGGCCATGAGTCTTCACTGTTCACAAACACACATTCAGACGGAGAGCAGAGGCAGGGTGAAGGCAGAGCTGTGAACACCAGCATCAGTGGGGGTCATCTCCACACTTGTGAATGTTTGAACAGAAGTGCATTAGACACTGGGGGGGCCCAAAGGACAATTCAGCTATGTAAACATGCAGCAACTTCCTTCCCTCGGCTCCTCCAGGCCTGCACTGAGACGAGCCACTGTTTAAACAGCACACACAGCATTCCTGTGCCTGGGCCCCGGCCAGCTGCTGCATCCTCACTGCAGGCCTGCCCGGCTGCCTGAGCAGAGACAGATACAGGCCTTACAACAGCAAGGGTCATCCACAACACACAAAGGGCTTCTATAGACATGCAAAACTGGACTTGTGTAGTTGAAATGCTCCAGAGCCCTATGCTGGCTTCTTAAATACTAACGGCCAGAGTTCACGGACCTCCCACAGAACAGAGATTAGCCATTGAAAGAAGTAAATTCATCACGTCGCAAAAGGGTCCATCATGAAATCTTAACCGCCTGACGCCACCTGTAATGACGAAACTGGACATTTATCTTTATTGATATTTCAAATATGCAAAGTGTGGCAGCCATAAAGATACAGAAGGCAGTAAAGAGGAGATAAAGAGCCTCCTGGTTCTAAAGGGCACTGTGACGTGGCATCACATGACACAAAGGCCATTCCCGCTCAGTGATGCCAGTCTCTTATCTCAACTTCCGATATGACCTTAAATCTGAAATTCACCTTTTGCTAGGTCATGCTGAGGGATAGTAAAGTAAAACAACTATATACAGTATAGTCCACTTCAACATTTTCACTTTTACAGAAATGTAGGGACTCAACACAATAATTAAAGACTGTTTATATATATATAACCAAGACATCCCAAAAGTGACAGGCCAGTATACCCTTTTTTATTTAATCCACCAAAGACAAACTTTGGAATTGTGTGGTGTTAATTCTGGACCTTAACATAGGTTGTTCCACTTAAGTAACTTCCAAACCAAATAAGAGAGCTCTCACTCGTAACAGTTTAAAAACAAATGAATTGCCACATGGAAACCTGCTGGAAAAAGACTTTTGTCCCATTGTGGGTAAGACCCATAATTACAGAAACCACAATGCAGAATAATCATCCTTAAATTATTCCTGTGCCAAAGTATGTAAACTCGTAGAACCGGAAAACATGTCCAGCACTAATCTGAATGTAATACTTAACACAGAGCTTTAAAAAAAAAAAAAGCATCTGTCATTCAGGGTTGGACTAAAGGAAATACAATCATGACATCCTCCTTTAGTCAATGCCTTAGCAGTGGACACACCAATGGTCATTATTTCTATCAAATATTCATTTCAGGGTGTACTACACTGCATTGTTTCCCACCACAGGAGTGCCACGTTCCCTCTTGCCTATCTGTTTGTCAGCCAGTTCATTAGCTCCTCTGTCCGTCCGTCAGCTCTCCATCTGGCTGTTGGTGAAGGCCACTCATCTCACCTCGGGACATTGTCCAAACAAGACACTCTATTCACTCTGACCCCTGGAGGGAGGAAGCCAATTGACAATTCACTCAAAGCAGTGAGTCAATTTGTTCACTTTTGGAATTGACCCCGAACCACGGCTGACACACCGGCCTCTCACTAGTGTGGAAGGAATATTAGCAAGCGGGAGGAGTTAAAGAATTTAAAGCATTTAAAACAATATCCATACATACGTTTTCAGTTTACTGCTACGCATCTAAGTAGTACAGTTTACATTTCGTAGACACATTTTAGGGTTAAGAGAACAGCAAATATTTGAAAGTCCATCTTATATGTAATTATTAAAAATGAAAGCACTGTTTTTAGACCATTTGCAAATACATTGTAATGTTTTTATGATTACACTACCAATCATATTGCTTCATGCTGCATTTTTCTGCCAATTTTTTTGTACACGTTACCTGCACAATGGTTGGCAATTCACTGCTCACGTGCGAGACCTAGACCATGTGTTGATGTAACAAGCTGTTCACATGATATGTTATCTAGTGCTGTACACAAGTTGACAGCTGTCTCTTTAAAAGAGGCGTATTATTATTTGGTGTAAATAGGTTTCTAACAGCTGGTTAAAGAGCTAACATGGGAATTTACTCCTAATCTGTTTTCCACTGGAATTGGTTCATCAACTAGATGAAGAAAAAAAAATCCAACGCTGTTCCACACGGCACGCCAGTGTAAAGGGGTTACATTTTATTAGCATTGTGCATTATAAAAGTAATCTCGGCAACATTTCTTTCCCCCTGACAAATCCTACAGTAATCCGCAGATTAGCAGATTCATTTATTTCTGCTTGCACTCTGAAACCTCCCTCACCTTGCGCGGGCAGTTATGAATCCAGCACCTTTTTACGACAAACAAGCAGACGATCACCTCATTAGCCGACTCACTCCGCTTCCCTCACACGCACATAATCACATAATCACACAAACACACACTCCTCAGAGCTTATCCTGCTACAATTAAAAGTTTAATTAGTAAATCAAAAATACATTGACTGGAGATTTATCACCTTAAATTCCTCCATTATGTGTTTAGCACATAATGGAGGAATGCCTCCTTCCCATCTGAGCAGATTATCTGCATAAACAAATTCCCTTGACAATTTTAAGAATAGAGATACAAAAACAAGACAGCTGAAAAACACCATCGGCATTTTATACTGAACGTGGTGAAAACTAATTTAGATATTGCCTATAGTTTCATGTTTACGTTTTATATGTTGTAGTTCAAATTTAAATATTGCAGAATATAGGAGCTCAAACTATTAAAGATTGCGTTTCTATTTTATGTTGAAAATATAATTTACTGATGAGGAAGATTCCTGTATTTTCTACCACTTTCCTCTGATTATTCATGTACAAGAGAAAAAAGGAAAAGCATAAATGAAAGGAGATAAATACAAACTATTTAACACATTAGCGTGAATGAGATTCTTCTTCTGTGGTACGTTCCAGAGCATTCTACCACATCTATAAAAGGCTGGTGTACCACAGGTGTTCTCTGCACACTGGCACGGCTAGTCATTATCTAGCCCGACATGATCATTAAGAGCTGTGATGGCACCTCCTCCCTCAAAGCACACACAGACACAGACACACACCAAAAAAACTCCAGTGGAGACTCAAGCAGTCCTTATCAGTTGTTGTAAAAAAAAGGGGTGAGAGGGGAAGCTCCTTTCTCAACGAAAAAGCATGTCAGCGCCGGTGCACTTTGACCCTTCCCAAACACACTCCGCAATCCAAACAGAAGGCCGGCACCACCAGAATTCCTCCAGCGTCACAGGGGCTCCATAACCAAGATCTTTTAAGGAAACATTTTCTGATGACGATGAGTGTGGGGAAACACGGAGAGCAACGTGGAGGGAAGGGTGGTTACGGGGGGGGGGGGGGGGGGGCAGAAACCGCACACATGAACACATGCCTGCTCGTCAAGCGTGGCTGAAAACTGAAACGTGCGTGCTCCAATCTGTGTTCCTCTCTTTTTTTCCTTCCACAGGAAGATAAATGTGAAGCCTAGGGGCGCTATTGTTTGGACATCTAACCAGGAACTGTCGCTGCTCTCATTGCCCTGGCATTAACAGCAATTATGCGCTCTATTCAGACGGCTTTTGTGCGTCCGACCCCCAGCCCCCCCGCCGTCGCCCCAACGTCCCCCTCCGCTCACTCACTCACACACACACACACTCAGGGCCCAAACACACATTTCCCGCTTTTCTCTGCCCCCTCCTCCTGCCCCCTCCTCCTGCCCCGTGCTTTCCCTCCCACTCCGCTACTGCTGAACTCATTTGGCTACTGGAGCACTCTGCTTCCATTATGAATGAACTTAGAGAAATATGCACATTCAAGGCAGGGAAAAGACGAAGAAGAAAAAAAGAAATGCACATTCCAGAAGTATTTCTAGGGTGATACCTGAGCTCCAACTATTCTTCATGTAACACTCTTTGGATGTCGTAGCCACAACAACAACATTTTAAATTACAGCTCAACAGAATAAAATACTTTTGAGAAAATCTTAAACACTCATCAGCCTTTCTAGAAAAAGGCTATTCTAAAGGTTTTGTAATTATGACACTTCGTGAAAATTCTAAGTAATAATCTCTTGAAACCAACTTATCCTAACCTTCATATCTAAAATATGCAATCAATAGTCATTTTAACCTTATCGTTCAGCTGAATGCAGCACAGAACCACTGCCAATAAAATCTCATCATTTATAATCGATGTTATCACCATTTTCAATAAGCCTTTATTTGAAACAGCTGCATTTAAATTCACTGTATTGGCTGGAAAGTGAGAATAAGCTCCACTTTCTACAAAACAACACATGTAATTATACTGTGGGACATTTAACAGGGATGAAAGAATCTGATATTCATTATCAATCATGAATTTGAAAATGCAAAAGGAGGAAATGTACTATTGACTCAAAGTTTGGGTTTTAAGGATTCCAAAATTCAGAAAAGGTTTTATATTAAAAAGGAATTAGCCAAAGATTCAAGGGAATACAAAATGTGATGTCTGCCAAGGAAAAAAAACCTAAATAGAAATAAAGCAACATGGTCTGTATATAAATACAAATGTAACTGGTGGCTAACACGCACACACAATAATTTAATTTCCATGTTTTAAGGGAGCCCCAAGCCCTGTGGGCCAGGAGCACAGCTAGCCTATATTTAACAGATGACAAAAGTTGCATTCCAGATGTACAGTACTATCTTTGTGTTGAGCTCTATAGAAATGCATGGGAGAAAGAGGGAGCGAGAGGGGGGTGCGGCTGGAAGAGGAGGGGGTTTACACTGGGGGCTGGAGGGGGGGGGCACCAGTGCACAGCTGCTAAACTAATGCCTTTTTTTTTTCTTCGCTCAGGCACAGAGAAGCAGAGTGTGGTGGCTCACTGACAGAAACAAGGAAGGATACAGGAGGTGAAAATGAATTTATCCATTCTGAGCATAATTTGTTTTACCAAAAGAAAAAGAAAAAAAAATACCCAGGCTGTGCTGTGACTTAATGAGTAACAGGCATAATCTGCTACATTGAAGTCAAAATTAGGCATCAGATTGGCTGTTATTACATTAAAAACAATGAAGTCAATGATTTAATTTAAAAAAAAGGTTCAGCCCCAAACCAGACTTGACTGCAGCTGAACGTTAGCTACACCCAAACCCAGCTCTCACTGCCACCAGGGAACCACCACTCCCTTTGCACTAGTTAACAATCTGATTAGAAACACACTCAAACTGATTTTTTTTCTCTAGCAGAGTGACAGATCGACGAGCGCATAAGCTCTCACACGGCTCAGCCTGCCAACATCATCAGCATTAGACAATTAAGCCCCGCTAGCTGAGAGAGAAAAATATATATCTTCTCAGTAAATATTTACTGCACAAATCTTTTACATTCATTCACCAGGCACTAACAAAACCTTACTGTAGTCCCTCTCTTTCCGAGTCCCCACCCCCCCACCACCTCCCTACCCCTACATCTGCGATTCATTGACTTTACAATTTACCACATGTCGAGATGGGAGAGGTCGAGCCTCCATCTGAATCACGGCACAAATATGCAAGTGATTTATTGTTTTAAAAACCCTGGGCCGATTTAGTGCAACTCCACTTTTCCTGAGCATTACTCCTATTGGCAGACCATGAACAATTACAGTTCGGACTAATTAAGCTCGGAGAATGTGCTGTGCACCACTAATGTCTAGCAGGCCCCAATTTTAATTTAATGGTGCCAAACTTTGCTTCCCAGCACACCCAACACCCCCCCCCCCACCAACTTAACTCCTCAAATCCAAAGCAGATTGTGCTTTTTATGACTGTTTATTGAGTCGAAGAAAAATAAGGACCTTTTCTTTCCCCTCTCCTCACATAGGATGAGAGAAACAGCAGAGAGAGAGAGAGAGAGAGGAAGAGATGGAGCACAAAAAGGAGTAGTGGGAGGGAGAGAGAGAGAGCGGGAGCCGCTTCCGCCATACTTTGTAAACAAAAGTGATTTGCAAGACAAAAGGAGCGCAACCTTCCAACTAAATTCAGAGTGCATTTTGCGGCTGGAGGCTCAAAATACGGCCGCGTCGTGCCACCAAACCCCCCGCGGACACCAATTAGGCCCTATTAACATGTAAAGCCAATTTGATAAGGTGTGGGCCCTCTCCCTTAAATCCGCATTAAACTATCTTTCCTCTCGTCACTGCCAAAAATCCATTTACAGCAGGCGAACACACATAATCCATATGATATACCATTGTTATGCTTATGCTGCTGCCACATTTAGGAAAGATACTGTCTGTCTGTGTCAATTATAACAGATAAGGCCACAGCAATGTGTGCACGTGAGCACAAAGGAGGTGGTGCTGCATTCACTTCTGCATGTTCATTACAATAATCCGACCAGAAAATCCTCCATTATTATGTCTTCCCAAAATAAGAAGAGAAAGGAAGAAGTCAGCCTGTATGGGAGCGGATTTATTTTTTTAAAGAAGGTGAATCTGCGGCAACAGGAGCGATCCTGGCTCGACAACACAGCGGAAACAAAGAGGGAAAAGGGGAGAAAAGCTATTGTTTCAACCACACAAAGCCTTTGCAGCGTCTTGTAGTAGAATCGCCACGGGTTCTGGGAGCGTCTTTTTTCACTCTAAACACAACGTAGGATGCTTGGTGTTGCGTTTTCATCCCCCCTCCACTTTCTTGTTCTTTTTTAAACTACTCGTAATTATAGGTCGAAACTCAAAACCTCCGCCAAAAGTCTCCAGGCTTGGAGAATTATGGGGCCAGGGGTGGCGTCAAATATCTTAACATTCATAAGTCCGAGAGGCAGTAAATAAAGCCAGTGGATTTACGGTCCTGCAGCCCTGGTGCAGGAGAGCTGGCCGTCCAGATCCCGCTCTCCCTCCCTGAGCCTCTGCGTCTCCAGACCTGTTGAGGTGTGATGTTAGCCCACAGCACCGCAGTTAACCCGCCGCCTTTTTTCACAAGCCCTGTGTTAGCATCGGCAGGAAACAAAAGGTAGACAGAGAGAGGGAGGGAGATAGAGAGAGCAAAAGGAGATAGAAAACCAGGGTGAACTGGGCAGGCCACTTGTCCAATTCAACCTGCACCCAGTGATCCAGCAGGCCTTTGTGTGAGGTTTGGGGAGGAGGGAGACGGCAGGGTGAGGAGAGGAGGAGACGAGGACAGGAAGGCTTTTAAAGCCCAGGCACCACGTCACGTCAAATTGCTAAATGATACTAAATTGTGAGTCTCCTTGGACTTAGGTGGTAGGAAAAACAAATTCGCACTGATTATGGCTCCCAGAGGTCAGACAAATTATGGTAACCGCCACATTTTTTTTCGCCCACTTTGGACATGCAAAAACAAAAATCACAGAAATAGGGGGAAATGTCCAAACAGATCAGGGTTAAGTGCCAGTTGACAGAAAAAAAATCTATTTGTATCTGAGTTTTGCACTGAGAATTACCTGCATTTTTTCCAATATAGGAATCATATTTACATTTAAAACATTATAATTAAAACACAACAACGCAGATTTAAAGGCCTTCTACATCCTGAAAATAATTGTACAGCATCGCCTAACCAAGAGGAGCAGAAGAATGAAAATGAAGGGAAAAGCAGCTAGAATCAAAGCCTTTCATGGCAAGACAGAGAAAGTCTCATTGCAATAATACCAGCAGTCATATTCAGTGCCTCACATGACATGTTAGGGAGCAAGACAGCTAATCAATGTCCAGGTGAATTATTTATGCCAGCTTTAAGTCTAATACATTTATATTACAGCGGCCGCCGACTTCAAAGCTCTAATGGCTGGACACACAGGGCGCTGCAGACAGTGGGGGCCGAGGCTCTACAGAAGGAAGATCACCGCAAGCAGAAAAACCATGTTCATCATCTGCACTGTTCAGGTAGATCTGGGAATTCAGCTGTGGAAAATGTTGTCTCTTAATATGCCAATAAACACCTCCTCAATAATCAGCAGTGGCTTTTTAGAGATTTTGTAATATTGTAAATAAATACAGTGGTACAGAGAGGAAACTACAAAACAGGTAACAAATAAAAAAGGGACGTATATTTTTACGTATAATAATAATAATAAAAGATCCTTCTCTTTCTGAAAATAGTATTTCAGGGGTGGAATTAAGGGAGCAAAGGTCAACACTGTCTTGCCGCAGCATCTTCCAGCCATGCTGCACAATTCACTACATTTCTTACTGCTGCATAAGCACAATGAAATGAGCGCTCCTCGGACTAGCACTACGCACAAAGAAAACTACAAACCTCTGCCACTGACACAAGGAAGTGCCTCAGTTTAAATCCTGTGTGTTGTTGTGAATGTGTGTTTGTGTCAGTACTGATGAGAATAATGAGTGACTAATTCCACATACCAGCCAGTAGCGTTAACAAGGCTGGCTGACTAAGAGGGAAAGAATGGCACAATGTTCTCATATGCTGGGAATAATAAAAATATTTTTAAAACCATAAAACACACACATGCGTAGAAAGGATTGTGTAAGCATCACAAATTATTTGAAACCATGGGCGATCACATTGAACAACAAAACAGAAATTGTGTCAAACACAAAAGAAGGCATTATGTATCAGATGTGCATTTATGTGTGTATTCAAGGTGTGCACAGCACACAAAACAAAAAAAATGGAGGTAACAAATATCAGTTTCGTTAGGCAAAAGCTGAGCTGGTGGGGGGGTGGGGGGGTCATATTTCCTAATGCCTGGTCTTTGCCTTAACCTTGTAAAATGAGATGACAGGTCCTAAAGCACAGACTTGTAATTGCAACCGTTTAAAATAGGGGGGCTAAAAAACACCCATGGTTGAGAAAATTATGCCGCTTAAGGATTGCTATTGCCCAGTGGGACCTGTGAGGTGCTGAGCAAATGAGTAAGTGTGCATAATTATAGCATAGCTGATTGTGTCTAAATAACATGAATTTATTTATAAATATGGGTTAACATAGCACATGCTTCTTCTTTTTTTTTTAAAGGCAGTGTATTCCTCATTAGAAGCATATGGCGCACATGCAGAGCACAGCATAGTGTTGCACAATCATTCCCATTCAATAAATAATTTTAAATAATAGATATCAAAAATAAATAATTATTAAACGATTTAGAAAAAAAACAACTAAAATGTTAATGCATGCACCTTTCAAATAATGTCTTTACAGGTTTTGACACATGCAAATCACTTTGAAAAGCTCATTTGCATATTGATTTTATTTGTGTGCTTTTACATTGCTTTACACTGCTTGCAGCGTGTCAGAAAGCCAGTGTAAAGGTCTCAAATGCTCATGCAGCTTGTGATAGAAAAAAGGGCATGTTTGATGAGGCTGTGCAAACACAAACCAAAGCATTATTCACTGGGTTAAAAACATGCACTTGTAGCCTGGAATACAGGACAATAATAACATAATAGAATAATATTTTCACCATTTGATATGCATTTAATTAAAAAGTTGTTCAAGTAAAATTTCAGACAGCATTTAAGTAAACAAAAAGGCAAGTGCACAGGACCTGCCATATAACCAGAATGACCATTTTCATTGTTTTGGGTCCTAGCGCTTAGCACTGTTAGCATGCTAGCTGCTGCCCACGACAAACACGCACGAGCTGCCTGCAGGCGGACATGCATGCCACTGTACTGTACACTTCACGAGCTGCAAAACTTGGCTCGACGCTTTTATCGGCTGCACTTGCGGGTGACAACACTCTGTGTCCGGCAGACAGTGTCTGCCCAGACCCCGTGTGAGTGTGTGTAGTGTGTGTGTGAGGATTGTGTGTGCACATACGGTTGTAAATAAATGAACTTACTGTGCGTGCTGTTGGCGAAAGTGATCCATTGGGAAGGTAGGGGCTTGAGAGATCGGGGATCATTATAAATGGATAGCCCGGGTACGGTGGGCTCTTGAACAGCCCTCCATCTTGCCTTTTCGCAGCTAACATGGCGGGGGGGAAAGAAGAAAACTTTTTTTTAATAAAAGCGGCCTTGAAAACTTTTTTCCCACAAAATGCATTTGAGGAATAAAGCGGAGGAGGTGCCCTCCGTCAGGCACATATAATGTCATGGTGCAAAAACAGCCAAGAGAGGAACAATAAAGCAGAAACTCACCCTCTTCTAAACTTTCTCTTGTTTTGTCTCTGAAAGTTTCAGATCTAGGCGGAGGCCGTCTTTCCGCCTTGAAATGCAATGAAACACAGGGATTGCGTTAAAGTTAACACAACGGCCGACGAGGGTGATAGTTAACTTTCTTTTTTAAGTGTCTCAGCGTGACAATGTGAGAATTATGAAGGCAGCAGTTTCACAGAGCCGGGGAACAGCGAGCCCCGCGTTTAATGCTGCAACTTACCTCTGAATCCGAAGAGCTGTTTTGATTCGTTTCCGACTCGTTTACAAGAGAAGATTTGACATCGGCTAAATCCCTTTCTGCCGAGAGGTTCTCCGAGATTTTCTCTTCCTGTTCCCCTTCGTCTTTGAAGGAAATCATTTCATCGTTTGCACCCAGATCGTCCCCTCCACCGCCGTTGAGTTGCGGCATTTTTTCCCGTGCAAAAATATTTTGGGGGGCAAAACACGAAGTTTTAAACCCTTGATCTCGGTGATCAGGAAAGTCCGAGTTTAAGTTTTGGTTCTGTATTGGCGTTTTCCAAAGCTCTGGCGGTTGGTAGAAAACTAAAAAAGAAGGGAATCTTGGCAGAAAAAGGAAGCCGGAGAAGGAGCCGAGCCGCTCGGATTGAGTGAGTTGAAGTTGGTCGGAGTGGTTTTCAGTTCAAAGGCGGCTCTGATTGACAGATAGAGAGGGATGGAAATAGAGAGAGTCTGGATTCAGGATTATTGACAGGGAGAAACACACAAGAAACTAATGAGATTCAAACAGGGAGGGACTTGAAGTGACGTTTTCATAAATAGGAGGAAAAAAAAGAAGAAGGGGGGGGGAGAGAGAGGAAAAGAGAGAGGGAGGCAGGAGGAAGCCGGCGGACGACTGCAGAGAAAAGCATGTGAGGAGGAAAAAGCCAGTTTGTGAGCAGGACAGTGATGGTGGAATAGGAGGAAGATAGGAGTTACTTGTAAATGTGGATTAAACGCACATATGGGCGGTCTCCCGGTAGAAAAAAAAAATGAAAAGAGGGTTCTTCCTCAGGCTATTTTGCAACCAGTTTGACTCCAGCATTCCCTACCAGTCTGTCACACAGGGGCCAAATTAAGTTAAAGTTTATTTTCTTTTTCATGCCTTATTTTAATTCTAATAGTCACCTTTTTTTGGTTTACAAAATCGAGGCCTATCAAAGCAAGCTTTTAATCCAAGCTTGTTTTCTTATTTTATCTGCTTTGTCAGTGCCTCAGATCTATTTTTTATTATATTAGATAATGTTCCCTCAGATCTATTTTTTGGGATGCAGGGTGTTATTGCATCCTGCTTTGTTGACAGGTGTGATGTCCTCTGGGACTAACCTGAATTCCTCCCTGGCAGCACAGACAGAGCTGTTTTTATTTCTCTCTCCTCCCTCAGCAACCAGGCTGGACACAAATAACTGATGCTCCATTTTTGTCTCTTCTTCCTACTGAAATACAGCCTAAATAGGGCATTAGTAAGACAATGCCTGTAGGTGATTGCATTAAATACAAATAAATAAATTGACAACATGAATTTAAAAATAGGTGTCTAGTATATTAATGGTAACAAAAAATGTATTTGTCCTATATATTTTTTTTCATTTGACATTATATGAAGACATTTATTGTATTTCATGTGTTCCAATTAATTAAGAAATAGGATTTGAAGAAAATATAACAATAAAGAAAAAAAGCTTAAATGTAAAACATACAACAATTTCCTCGGATAAGAAAACAGGTTATTTAGGGGCAAATGCAAGATAAGGTATAAAAAAAACCTCCCGTTGCATAAAATAATGTATTTAAAAGCAAAAGGAGGGGGGGGAAACCTGATGCTTGCTCCAATAGAACAAGGGGATTGTGTGTGTGTGTGTGTGTGTGTGTGTGTGTGTGTGTGTGTGTGTGTGTGTGTGTGTGTGTGTGTGTGTGTGTGTGTGTGTGTGTGTGTGTGTGTGTGTGTGTGTGTGTGTGTGTGTGTGTCTGTTTTTTTTCTATGTGTGTTTTTGTGTGTGTGTGTCGGGGATGTGCTCAGCACCGGTGATTCACTAACCTTATCTCATCTGCTCAGGAAATGCCATTTCTATTATAGCCGATATTTGATAGAGTAATCACAAAATCAACAATGAATTTCAAATGTAACTGGCAGAAATAGAGCTGATACATACATCCAGGTGACACTTACACTGTGTTGCAACATGGCTGACTCCTTGCAAGCAAAATAAATACATCTCTATAAGATCAAAACAAAACGTAGAATTGCTGATTAAAAAAATATATTGTTTCATGTCACGGTGCTGTTAGACGCAGGATAACAAATGTTATGACAGTAATTCCTCTGTATCTGCCCTCAGAAGTGTTGTCAAACAGCAGTGAGGGGGGAATTATGTGCACACACAGTGTAGCACCAAAGTGTTAATCTGCCTACCAACGCACCTAGACCAGGCAACACCATGAAAAGCAGACGATTCCGCTCAATGATCACTGATGTGCTTTATCTGGATGAGGTGAAGGCAGTGTTTGTGTTAGCAACCAGCAGTGTGAGGGAGCAGGGAGGAAGGGAGAGTCTCTGGTTCTCATCCAGTGTGTGTTGAAGCAGCCGGTAGAAGAAGAAGAAGAGGCCCCCCGCGGCTCGGGGCCCTCCAAACCTGAGCCCACACAGACCAGACCAAAGCAGAGGAGCTCCAAGCTGGCCTCTCCCCGGATTGCCTCAGCAGGTACCTGAGAGTTAACTGGGGGCTGGCAGCGTGTTATCATGCCTGCCGTGGGGACACCTGCCTCTGATGCTGCCCTGGTGATTCTAATCTGCAGGACCCTTTAATAAGATGATGATAGGCTGCGTCGATGCTGCTCTGAATAGTGGAGCAGGAGCATGCTTTCTGTTGCTGTTTTTTTTTTTTTGTGGCGGCGGCCTCACCTCTGCACCATGTGCAGCTGTGGTTTGGTGGTACAACTGGGGATTGTTTCATCCACACACTTCCATGTCTCAGTGTGTGGAGGAAGTCAGAGGCGTCACCAGCGTCTGATCACATGACTTCAGCTTGTTATTGTAGCCTTCATCTGCAATGGTGATAAATAAATACACTGATTTTAATTAAATGATAATCAATTGCAGATTTAATTCTAATATTTCTCTGTGGCCAATACACATTTAGCTATGAAAATACATGATACAAATACTTTAAATAATTAATGATATGTCATTGTGTAACCTTTCAGACAGCTCTGTTGGAAGTCTTCTCTATGTGTGTCTGGCTATAGGAGGTTTAAAATTAAATATAGTAACACATGTTTGCCTCTTTTATTCATATGTATGTTTTCTTTTTGCCTAATCCTGCCTATGTAATGCTACTATCATTTAGGCAATAAACAACACATTATAAATATTGCAAATAAAACAAAAAATCTTTATTTATTGCTTTAAAAACATAAAAAAATGAATTTCCAATATGTAATAATTGTCTTTGCTTGTGTGAGGCATGCTTTTTATTTGCATATTTTTAGGATTGCACTCTTAAAAGCAGCCAGTAATCAATTTTAAAGGATTTTCTAGGGAAATTATTTATTTTGATGTAGAATAATTAAATATTAGATCTATAGTCAGTCAGCGCTATTAGAATAAGCAGAGTGAATAAAAGACCCCCTTAATCCTCTGAATCCCACTGCACATATGTTTATGTTTGTTGATCCTGTGTTCTAAAGGGGTATTAATAAATAAAATAAATAGATCCGTCAAAATAAATGAACAATGTGCATTGGGAAACCTAATATGATATTTTACATGTTATTGTTTAATATGAATTTGATATTTGTCATATAATTATGTTTTCACACATTTCCCTGATTGTTCTGTAATTTGATTTAACAGCTTTTACTCTACTTTTACATCTACAGGACGCGGTTAAAAGACTGTTTCATAAAAGAAGAAAGAATTTGCCTGCAAAATAAATTGTACATAAGCACTCAAAGAAACAGATTGGAAAAATCCTCACACAGAACACCAAACTACTTTGAGAAATCACCTACTTTTCTGTGAACACCCTCATTGTTTCATCTCGAGCAGGGAAGGCAGCAGCAGCACACAGTGCACTTCCTCTGTGTTTGCAAACAGTTAATTACCCATCATGCATCCATGTTGCCAACCACACCAGCTAAAAGGTCTCTCGTTGCTGATTAACATATTCCTGCTGGAAATTTTCTATTTTTTCCCTCGCAGAAAAATGCTTGTTATATGTTAGCTGTGTTTTGATTTATTCCAGTAATGAAGTTTGTTCTCTTGATAAGTGAAACTTAACATTTTACTTTAGACAAGTGCACATTTCCTCTATTATTGGGAGAGATGCTGTTAAGTATTTTGGCATTTATAGATAATGCTGTCGTTCACCATAATTACATGTACTAATGGTCCTGGTTTTTTAAGAACGGACAGGAGGCAGAAGTATAAAAATTGACTATTTCATATTGTATGTTATTCATATATTATTATTTAATTCATTCGAGTAAAAGCAAATCAGAGAATGAATATCTAGATTGTGCTCGCATGAATAGTTAATTGTGTGTTTTCTAATAGTGTTCTTATTACTGTGCTTGTTAAATTCAGCATTTGACAGTTTTCTATGAAAAATATTTCTGTGAGTACTTTTTTTTTTATCACTGAAGAAAATTTGCTCAGTCTCTGCTTGCTTGGAATTGTTACTCCACACATCAAAACAATGAAGAAAAGATTTGGGAGGAAAGATTTGTAAATGTAATAATTGTATATATATTGAATACATACTGTATGTATATATATATATATGGAGAGAGAGAGAGACTTTATATATTTTGTTTCTTTTTGTATACTTGAAGAAGTAGTTCCTCTGCTCTCTTGTCTCTCAGCGTTTTTATCATTTGTCACAATAGAAAAATACATTTGATGAATACAAATAAAAGCTTTGTTTGGAATAAGTATGTTCTTAAGTCTTCGTGTTATGACGACCAAAGCTAAGGTTACCGAATGGGGGCAACATCTTTTATCATACATAGAAAAACGGTTTGAATTGTTATCAATGCAGAAATGCAGAATGTCTGTTTTCTGTCAAGTAAAGAGCACATTAGTGTTGAAAAGCACCTTCTTGAAACGATGGCGAAAATATTTTCCCCGTGTACAATCCACAATCACAATGAAGACAGTGGAGAGAGAGGATAATAGTGTAATGAACAGTGAGTCACATTGGCCTGTGACTCTGCACTCATCTAAAATCAATACCAACCTCCAGAGATGTCTCAACTAATATAACAAACAGCCCAACAAGCATTTCATTAGGGTTAAAAGTTTATGAATCAATAATCAAAATCTCAGGATGCAGAGCGTTGTTATTTTCCTCCCTAGACAAATCCCAGGAGTGGGATCCGGAGTCTGGACACTCATGATTAATGTAGGTACACTGTTTTTGATATCACTGTAGGTTTTGGAGCGGAGTGTCTCCAGAACTGATCCAAACAGCATCGTGGGAACCGTATTAAGCCGGCTACGTGAGCTGTCTCCCGTCGCCTCCAAAACAAACAGCCAAGCGTTTTTCAGATATGGACGCGATAGTCATTAATCAAGGTCCCAGGCAGGTCCTGAACTCTCTAAACATGGAATCCACCAGAGAGACGAGGTAACCTGCAGTATGAACCGGCGGCCAGCACAAACACCGTTCACCTGCCCGTCATCTCGCAGGAGGAGGAGAGCCAAGCCGCTGCTGGCTGCTAAATGTTACTTAAAGGTCAATGGTATACATGCCAACGGGTCGATGATTTGAGTCATATCTTTTTAGACTGGCAGGTAGCCGAAGGGATTTTATATGCTGATTTATGTCTTGATTGGGAGAAAAGATGGTGTGTGCGTGTGTGGACCTATATCCGACACAATGCAAAGTCCAGTTATCCTCCTACAAGAAGGAGCGTGGTGTTGATTTTATCACACTAACAGACTCCTATTATGAAAGCTGAAAAGGAATTAATTAAACTCTTATCTTAGGGTATCCAGCCTTGATTGCAAGATCCTGATGAATTTGAGATGTTTTCATTTGTCACCTGTCACTAACGCAATGTAAAGTCAAACAGCCACATTTAATCTCTGACCTCTGTGTTTTTAAACCCTCGGCTGCAAAAACAAAAAAAGCCCAAAAGCAGATGCACAGGATAAATGCAGAGAAAGTGGCTTCCTGTTGACCCCTGCTTTGTATTTGAGGAGCACATGGGAACTCTCCCTTTCTCTGGTGATCTTGTATGCAGGACCCTCCACATCTCTGGGCTCTTAATGAGGAGAAGCCCATTTTTTGACTGTTGGTTAAAAGACTGGGAGCATCTCTTAGAAGGTACTTTCTCAAACAGGAAGCAGGAGGCCTTATTGTGAGAGAAGTAAAAGGAGGAACAGTGTCTTCTTCGTGTTCCTGACAATGGGGGGCATAATTATAATCACAGTGAGGGCAAGTTGACCTTTGGAGACCCTGAATAAAAGGTCCTTATGTGCACGATGGAGGCAGTTTCTCTTTGTGAGATTGTGTGTGAGTTTTAAGCAAAGTTTAATGCGTATTTGTTGGCTATATTTTGTGTCTGATTTGGCATCTGCATCAATTTGAAGCTTTACTAAAGCCTAATTATGTTCACTGCGACTGGTCAATCATAGCATATTGATAAAAGAGACAATACACTGCGCTGGTGTTACTTATAGAAGCAAATTCCGGTGCATATTAACTGGGTACAGGGCTATTTTCCAAGATGTACAACGCACTTTAATTTAATGAAGGACACATTTTGGTTGCAAATGTTCTACAAGCATTGTCTCATCATCTTTATAGAAAAATCAAATAAAAGCACCAGGGGAACTTTGGAAATGATAGCAAACATAAAGTGACCTTTTTCTCTTTTCAACATGTCACGGCGGCTCATTTGCGGAGTTATAAAGCAGCGGCTGTTTTTCTTTCAATGCTATAAACTATTGGAAACACTTTAGTACAGAGAAACAATTGCATCTTTTACGCTCTCCACACACTTACTAATGAGCCACACAATGAAGACGTGACCTTGAGACAAATGAGTTGCCTCTCAATACAAATCAGAGCACTGTCGTGTTCATTTGGCTATGTTTTCATGAACAGAATGGAAGAGGAACTCATTAATGAGAAATTAGTCTTTGTACAATACGTGCTAAAAGAAAGCTAAACATCATCCAAGGTTAAGTTGTGATCAGGTTATAGTTGATGCAAAGGCTAATTTTAATTTCTGACACTAAAGATCCCAACAAAGGGAAAGGGAAAACAGCATGTGCATCTTTGCTAACATCTCATTTGTGTTGTTGTTGTTATTCGTCAAAAGGATTAAGGTTATTCTGCCTTAATTAAATATTTTATATTTAAGACAAACAGAAGAGGGCAGGAAATGTTAATTAGCAACACGTACTTACCAAACTTAGTCTCCAGGCACGTACTGGTCAAACTTCATGCCATCAACACCTGTAAAATGCATATATATATATAACATCAGTTCATATTAAGCATGAGCTGTATTTCAACTTAGTCAAGTACTATTTTTGTATTGTCATAGATAATCAACAACTCGTGTATAATACGCAATTTCGTATCTCATCCGTCCAAAATATCTATAAATGATTAGATACTTATATTATGTATGTTTTTGTATACATAAGTGTGTATAACTCAGACTCATTGTTTGCATTAGTGAGTAATCCAAGTCAGTTGGAAAGAGAGCATTTAGCTAAACTCATGTATTCAAAATCTTATCTAAGAACATAGGTTCAGCATCAATATACTTTAGTTTATAAAGTGAAACCACTGATAATGCAAAAGAGTGTTATATTTATATGTTGACAATATTATCTTGCATTAAAGCAGCATTACAATGTTTTATATTGTGGACATGGAGCTCATTTGAACAATTTAAGATACTGGTTTGGTTGGGGGCAAAATATGATATGTTCATCTGAAATGTTGCAGAGTAGAAGTATCAAGTTACAAAAAGCGGGAAACCAAAACATATTAGACATACCTCGAATCGCCCCACTGTCTGTTGTAATGGAGTGTCAAGTGACAAGTGAATTGAAAGGTCCCTAGACACGACATTTTGACAGTAGTTTGGTTTTTTTTAGGTACAAGAGGACAAAGAAATCATATTTAATGAAGTAATCCTCTCTTTTTGCTGTCAATATGTCTGTACACTAAAAGCTGCTCTCAAATGTCTGACCGTCTTTTGTTTGAATGTTTCACTCTGATGGAGGGATGTGAGTGTAAGAAGTGTGAGGGCGCAGCTGGTTCAATTATTGATTACCTCTCAGGTATTACTTTTTCTTGAAAATTGATCCTAAAGTCGTTCATTATTATACAGATAGTTGTGTTTTAGGCAGATCAGATACTCTGCAAAAACATACATGCTCACACACACGTACCATTAAGGCCCCAGAGCTTAAGCCTCTACTCTTTTTTTTTTGTACTCTTTTTTGGCTGCAGCCCTTGTGGTCTTCTTTTAGGATCCTAATTGAGAAATTAATGCAGAAAAATCAATTGGCCTCAAGTTTTGTGTCCAATAGGCTCCTGAAGGCTTCAATCAATGCTTTCCACCTGGGTGGCTCCAAAGCTCCCTTACTCTTTTGTTTATGCGCTCATAGCTGGAGGATTTTGATATGTGAATTTCAATGAAATGATCACTAATGAGTTTACTGTTACCCCCTGTGATGTACAATGAATAAAATGAACTATTTTGTCAGCATTATCAACACAAACTAGCTTTCTTAGAATGTTGATGTATTTGTGTCGTAATTGTTCCCTTACCGGCAACACTTCTTTTTCTACACTTCAAAAATGAGGATCTTTTAACATTCTGTGATCATCTGCGGCATTGTTGCTGGATGAAGCGAGTGTTTTGTACATCCCTCTTGCCTAGAGGACTTCATATTGAGGGCGATGTTTAAAGCACAGCACATTATCATCAGGTCAATGAAAAAGCAACCTTGAATTCCCTTTGACACAACTGTCTTTTCTCTAGCACTCAAACAGGAGAATGTGCATCACTTTGTTACAAGTGAAGGCAAAAGGCAAAACGGAGAAAAAGGGCTATTAGAGAAGTTGTGAGGCTAAAATCTTTAAGCATTTTAACAGGTTCAGTCCTCAAACATAACAGCATTTTTCCTGCCCTTTCTTTCTTTTATGGTCAAAATGGAATGGAAGAAAACGGACATTAGCTCGTGGTTGACGCACGGGGGAAAACGAGTGCCATGTTCTCCTTTGTGCTCGTTAACCACCTTCCAAATTCATCATAAGCCCAGAGATCAGATCACAGTAATATTTGATCAATATTAATAAGGATAGGCAAACTCCTCCAGTAATTACCACAGTCTCTGGGCTTTGATTTCGACCATTACTAACGCCTCTGCATCTTTAGATTTAAAAAAAGCGACCCCCTTTTATTTCATAACATTAAATCCCGACATGCATCTTCTAAAAGCTCTAATAAGACAAAGATAAGATTTGCATCCCCATACAAGTGTCTTTTTCAATTGATTATGAAGCCGCCATTGATGTGGGAGAAATTGATGTTTTCCTCTGTTCTTAAGGGCGGCTAATAGAAGGGGCGGGCTTCGAGGAGGAGACTTTGCTACTTTGATCTTCAATCAGTAAAAAATCCCACTTCTTCTTTGTCAGACTATATTTGGTAAATAACAGTGACAATCTGCAGGGCCTAGAAAGGGAGAGAAGGAGAGATGTGTTGAAGCGATAAAGAGAGGATGGTAAGTGGGAGAAAAAGGGAGAAGAGTGGGAGAAAAGGGTATGAAGAGGAAAATATCCTGCTTATTACATTTAGGGTGTTAAACAGTGAAAACACAACATGTCTGATACAGTCTTGAGATGGCAAAAAAACAGCATCTGGTGCTGCTACCTCACCAGGCCGATGAAGTCAAATATTTCTTACATTGTTTATTTGGGATAATGAAATTTTACCCAACTGCCCCCATGTTTCTGTTAGAGACGTTGCGTCATACACAGCAGGTTTCTAATTAGGCCCCATGAAAAACAACAGGTGGATGTGAGAAAAGTAATAAATCATTCAGCCAATATGGCTGCTAACAGGAATGTGTTTTTTCTCTTTATGTGTCTGCGGGTGGGAAATTGTTGGTGGACAGATGCACAAGATGCTGTGTGCGTCCCACGCATACTTTACAGCACTTCATTTCTGTGTGGCATTTTGTAATATCATTCTTAGTGATGCTGCTTGTGGCTAAGAGAAAAAACTTGAATTACGTGTATTATTCTAATACAGACTTCTCTGGTTTCAAAATGAAGTCCGATTGTATAGAAGTCTATGAGAACATGTCCCAACTTTTCAATTAATTTATTACCACAGGAAACATTTTCTAATTGCCTTTGGGGTATTTATTGCTAGTTTCCAGTCTTTAAAGCATGACATTTATTTTGTAGATTATTGTTCTATTTAAAGTGGACCTATCATGCTATATTGGAAAAATATATTGTAGGGCCATACCTATACAAAACATGTCTGTGAAGTTTTTTGCTTAAAATACCAAACAGATCACCCATTGTAGCCAAGCCTCATAGTGCTCATACCCCTCTATTGCAGCCCTGTTAGAGAAACAAGGCTTTTGGGTCCTTAGCTTGAAAAAAGAAAGAAAGAAGAGGCGGAGCTAATGCCTGATCAGAATTCTACCGGAGATAAAGTTAAATTCTGCTGTGATAAAACGCCATCCTGTTCTAAACCACATCAAGGATTATTTCTGAAACAGTATGGAGCTCAAATGCCTTTTCTCTTGTGGGTTTATCACAAGGTGAGTTCCTTTTTTTATTTCCTGCTTTTTAAACACAGCTCTGAGTGTTAGTGAAGCTTGCTAATGTAAACAAAGATGAGATTACGTCCAAAACACGTCAGGCATTGTTTCTGATAGCAACTTTCTGTGGATCCACCGCCGATTTGACGTCATATTGGCAGCAAATCTGTATCCGCTCGTTTTTCCCCCTGTTTTAAAAAGATTTGGGTACGGAGGAAAAGAGAAAGGGTTTTATTTTCTGATGCTGTGTGAGTTCCCCGACACACCGGCGACACATATTTATGTGTAAAAGACATCAAAAAGTTCATTTTGCATGATAGGTCCCCTTTAAAGTAAATTAAACATTTATGCAGTTTATGCTTTAGGGCGGAGCTAGCTTGTGATTGAACGGTAGCCTATAGCTACCACAGTGGTTGGCTAACCTCGTGTTTTTGTCTTTAAACTGTGTGTTCCACATAAAAGTCATTTTGGGGGTGTAGAAATGCTACACAAACGACTTTGTGAAATATGAAAATGCATGTGAATTTGCCATAGGCCTATTGCATGTCTCCAATTGATATAGAAAGCTGTTTTGTATACAAAGAACAATGGAGAGCTACATGTTATTATTTCATCTACCTTGGATTTGTATCTTATGAAGGAGACAGGTGAAGTGTGCATGTGGGCAGAGAGAAGGTGGAAAACACTTGTGAGAGTCTTCAAGGGGACTCGTTCAACAGGTGAAGTTGACAGGAGAACAATTAGGCATGGAAAATTGAGTGAATTGTATGTATATACTGTATATGTTTGATGAGGACATGAAATAAAAATAAATAAACTTCCCCTGTAAAGGAAATAATAAACCAAAGCCAAAGTAAGACAAACAACAAATACATAAGCCACATGAAAAAATTAGAAACGAGAGAAGGTCAAATAACAAAGGCTTGAACAGAACGCTCATGTAACAAAACAAAAAAAGCCCACAATTTAGTTGAAAGGGACATGAGACAGGAGGCGGGAGCTGCGATGGTGAGCTGGAGAGACAGAGCTGGAGATGAAGCCAGAGACAGAGGGAGCTCAGTGGGAGGTGGAGGAGAGGCTGGGGGCAGGCTGCAGGCACAGGAGAGGGCAGGGGAAGGATTCATGGCCCAGGATCAACAACAGCACACTCAATAAACCCCCACAGACACCGGGGAGAAAACCTAATATGCCTTCAACACATGCAAGCACTCATTTACAAATGTTTACAACCTTTAAGGAACAAAAAAAAGGTGATTTGATGCCGTTCGATATCAGCCCTGAAACGGCCAAACGGCAATCTGGGGATGAAACTGAAACAGAGGGCAAATACAGCAGACTGTTGTTTATTATTCATGGTCTTTAATATCATTTCAGACTATCAGTTTTTTTTAACTTTACTAATGGTAATGCACACTAATGCTGGACGGAGAAGAACAAAAGATAAAGTAGAAGGGTAGGAGGTTCCTTTAAAACTCTTATTCTATCATCTCCTTACATTTAAGATGCTTTATAAACACTACACATTAAGGATCATATTCATAAAGCAGCTGCTATTGTTTAGGTGAATAAAAAACACTTTTTTCCCCTCATTTTTTTACAAGAAGCATGTGTGTTTTAGAAGCTGGATCCAGACGATTTAATGAATATTCCTGTTTGTAATGATCTCACATTCACTACAGTAATCGTACAATTCTTTATTTATTTCGTGTATAGTTGCATGTATGATTTCCAAATAATAGGACCGCATGACCTCACCACAGTGCAACTGTAGCGTGGTATTGATTTTCAAATGTATAAGTGATTCATGAATATGGATTAAAAGAGAAAGCAAAAAAATAATGAATAGCAGTTTATACAATGGTGCACACTACTGAGAAGACTTCTTAGAGGGAGAGGATATAAGGTTGTGAATGCTGCTGAAAAGCTCCGGAGAGGACTGAGGGCTTCGTGTAGTGGTTACCGGCTCACTGAAGCCTCTGACCCAGCGACCACCAGCCTCTCAAAAGTAACTCAAGCCAAAAGTGAACATAAGAGGCTCTTTCTTCCAGCCCTGTTAGAGATCGCATCCATAAAAAGCTCTGCTGGTTCACTCAGTCTAAAGATGGCCGACTCCTGCACACATTTCCGACCAAAACTATTAAAACTCTTCAGAAAAAGCAGTCCCTGTTCCAGTAATGTTTTATATAGAGTAACGAGGGTTTGATAAAAGTGCTCTGTGGCTTTCACAGCAGGAAGAATTAGGTTTGAATACAGTGCCTTTACTCTTAATACAAAGCAGCCCATCTGTCCTGAGTAGTTTCACTTTAAATAACAGCAAACAGACAACAAAGATGTAGAAAATGTTGACGTCTTTCTCAGGGAATGAACATTTCAGAAGGACTGTTGCTCTCCGATCCCTGCAGGTCCATTAGTGGCCCCGTACCCCACCCCGACGGGAGGGAAAAACCTGTGTCAAAAAGTCTGTTTTCTAACGAAGCTTCATCTGCATATTTGAATAATACATAGTGCTTATAAGCATATTAAATGGAATGTGGCCACGCGTCATTTGAAGGCAGAGATTAGACCTTCCCAGTTAATTATAAAGATGTCAAATGTCAGCGGGTGAACCCACGCCCTGGGGTCGCCCCCTTTAGTTTAGTGATTATATGCACAAACTATAGATAAAGTGTCATCATACAGGCTATTAAGGTGCTGCGGCTTAAAGAGAGGCTTCCCTCGCCTTTATTACTATGCATAATCTGTCGAGACCATGCACTCTTAATGGTTTCTCAAACAGCTACTACACTCAGCCTTATATTTCCCTCACACACTTTGAAACAAAGATTAATAGGGAGGCTCAACTGATGTTAACTTGCTAAATTAGTTGGCTTAGACCTTTAAGTTTCTGAGATCTTCTGAAATAGAGCCCCCGCCTCAGACACAGTGAGGCAGTGTGTGTGCATATGTGTGTGTGGGCTTGTTTTGGTCATTACTGTACCATTAAGGCCCAATCAACCCAGCTAGGGGCAGCCTGGTGGAAAGCAGCGCGGGGCCTGAGAGAGCACCTTGGGTTCACCTTGACAGGACCGCCAGTCAGACGGGGCAGCCCTCTCTGTGTTCCTGTCAATCTGACTCCCCTCTGAAGTTCATTTAAAAGAGGAGCAGCGGCTCACTAGCTCCTAACAGGTAAGAAGGGCTCATATTATCAGCCCTTAGAGAGAGCAGGGCAGAACTGTGATGTGCTCTTTCAACTGTACTAAACTGTCTGCACTGTAGCTCAGCGCGCTGACTGACTAGACACACACACATACACACTGACATATGCACACACACACGCACACACACATATTGCCATCTGATTGGAAAACAGAGAGAAAGAAAAAGAGCAGAAAGTGGAAAAGAATAGTGAGAGAGATGAGAAGAACTGATTTACATGGGGAAATGGAGATGTTAAGAAACGAAAAGATTAAGGGCACTGGAATAAGGATGAGATTAAATCTCACAGAGCCCGGTTGGTGTCTGTGTGTGTGAGTGAGTGTGTAAGACAGAGAGAAGGGGAGAGCAGGAGGGGGAAGAGGATAAGAAAAACAACAGAGAGAATGGTATATTTTCAATGGAAGGTATATTGCAATCCACTTTTCAGATTTTAGGAGTACACTGGGGGGCTTAGGAGTTTGTTTTGGTTTGGGGGAGCTGACACAACATCCACAGCTTCCACCGTCAGGCAATCCCCACTACACACACACACACACACACACACACACACACACACACACACACACACACACACACACACACACACACACACACACACACACACACACACACACACACACACACACACACACACACACACACACACACACACACACACACACACACACACACACACACACACACACACACACACACACACACACACACACAGACACACACAGACACACACACAGACACACACACCCCTACATGAGGCCCCAGCCCAGCCCTTCCAGCTTCCTCAATATTTCATGCGAAGAGCCCATGCTGACTAACTCAAGGCCGTGCAAGCAACGCTCCCTAACCGTCCAAAGCGCTGGTAGTCCGCAGAGGTTCCTGGATGCCAATATCTACGATCATGGAAACAATAACATTTAGCTGCATTTCCCAGGAATCAAATCAATGAGACAAATAAAGAGTACTGGATCTAAGATGACTGCCATTAAATTGATATGATTTCCCTTTTTTGAGCTCAAATTGTTAACCGGCATCAATAAAGAGTAATTTTGCACAATGGAATGCTGAACCCAGACGCAATTACACGTAGGCTCGTCTTTGATAGTATCCTGTGGGTCTCTAACTGGTCAAAGTTTACGAGCTCAAACTTTTTTTGTTTTTATTTCGATGATTGCAACAAGTTACCTCATGCAAGGTTCTTCAACTTTTTCGGAGGAGCTTTTTGTCTCAACTGCTGGTCCTCCTTTACAATCCCAGTTTTCTATCCAGAAACATGTGAAGGCTCATGGTCACACGCTTTGGTGAATTATTAAACACATTCAAACAAAAGGTGCTCTTACATTTGTTTGATCCTGTGTGTAGTTGGTAAAGGATATCACTGACATGGACGAGGTTTGCAGTTTGATCCCAACTGGAGATCACAACATGCCATTTTGTAATTTCCTGCTTAAAGGATAATGTTGTATATATCCTGAAACACATTCCATAAGAAGACCAAAACCATCAACATGTTAGTCCATCCTCAACACTTTCTGACTTACAATCCTTATAAGCCGGAGAAATTCACCACTTTCTTAAAAAAAGCTAAATAATTGATTAAACCACTGGGCACTAGTTGTTCATTTTGTCAATCTTATTTATAACTGCGTTTGGTTGCTCTACCAAGTAGGTTTGGCAGGAAGACGGTATATGTGGACTTGACTCATATCAACTGCAATATCCATGTTCAATGTGATCAAATAAAGGCAAACAGTATGGATTAATGGTGTATTTTGAATAGTTTTTGGGAAATGTGTTATCGGGTTAAGTCATTGTTGGTTTGAGTTTTTCTATGCGATTTGTTTACACGAGAAAAATATAGAATATCAGCAAACTTATCATCTAAGATGTGGTGATAGTGTATCATTAAGTGTTGGGGTGTTGCACATACAGAGCCTCAGCTGGGTCACCAGTGGGTGAAGGTGTCCCAGTTTATCCCCTCAATGACAAACAGGAACACATGAGGATAAAGATCATTGTGTTTGTTTGTTGATTCTTTGTTTTCAAGTCTTTCAGCTCAAATATCGAACCATCAAACGCTCCAATTTTCGCCACTCCGCCTTGTTTTGTCTAGATTTTCTTCAAGCCGAGTGTCATTGGAGAGTAAACTATGTGTATGCTTTCAGTCCTTTGTATTTTTTCCCTCCGCCTCCCCTTTCTCTCTCACCGGATGTGTGCGAGAGAGCCAATGCGCGCTTGTGTGTGTCTGTGTGTGTGTTTGCAAACGAACGTGTGCAGGCTTTGTTTTTCTTTTGAACATCCCTTTGATGTTGCTGTTTATTTATTTATTTCTCTTCCTGCAAAGGCCCTTCTCGGCGGTTAGGGCTACAGCGGATTGGGCGCGCGTTGCTCTGAGTGCCATCCATCAGCGAGGAGCCTCTCTGACGGATGAACCGGTGACCTCGGCTGCCTATAGCACATCAGCTCGGAGCTGGAGCTGCGCTGGGGGATTTTTGTTTTTTAAGAAGATGTAGTGTAACCAGGAGGGCCTCTGCTTCATCATCACCACCCTGTCTGGCTGGGTATCTTTGTGCGTTACATGTAAAACAACTATTTCATCTCTGGCCAGGAGGTACTGCTTTACTTTGGTTTCCCAATAATAATGGAGCTCTTGTAGTAGTGGGTGTATTTTTTGTTGCTGATTTGATACCTGTGTGTTATCTGCTGTGGCTGAGGCACGTCCAACGCACATTTTGTAATGACTTTCAAAACCATATGGAAAACACTGACTGACCATGAAGCTTCATTGTAAAGATCCTCCAGAGAGGTGAAATTAGAGCAGCCAATTGCTTTGCTCTGAATGTTGCTGAATCTCTCCATGGTGCTGAAATGACCCGGCTATTGTCAAGTGGGGGTATACAGCATGTCCCAGAATGCAATAGCTGGATAGGCAGATGACTGAGGTATCAACCTCTAATCAAAGTGACTTGCATATGTTTGTCATTTGACCATGTGATGGTACTTCAAGCAGGGCTTTTCAATAGGAATTTCAATAATTGAGCTGATTCATTTTGATGGCGTACCCACAAAAGTTCAATGTCTTTTAGTTTTAGTTGCACAAGCAGCTAAATGGTTAGCATAGAGTCAAAAGCTAAATAAAATACAATATTAAAAGGCTTTTAAAAAGTAGTTGAAAATGTAACCTTATACACATTCACGACAAGCCAACTAAAACAAAACTGTATTTAAATAAAGAATTGTCCATTTCAGACTTACCTTGACCATCTTTTCCCTCCAAGTTCAGATCCATCCGCCCCTCTCTGTTGATTTCGTGTTCCTCGAAGCAAATCTTCAGACCATGGCTTCCAGGGTTATGTTCAGCCTGTCTTTGACCGAGTGTCTAGCATTCCATGGATGGTGTCTCCTCAGGTGAATAGCCATCATCCATCAGACTGTATGTCTTAACCTGTGGAGTTAAACTTCTGACAGACACCTACTGAGACGCCCTGACAGCTGAAATAAACCCGGACCCTCGTGTCCTTTTGTCTCTGCTTACTCACAGGAGTGTGTCGACTGACATGCATCACTCATTACTCAAGAACACTCTATGCATATATTTCTGTAAGAGGAGTGTCTATCAAATATTTTAAAAGCCATGTAAGCTCCATTTACTCAGCGTTGGAATCTTTAGCCATCCAATTCTATACTTAACAGGTATGGAACATATATAGCAAACTACTTATCATTAGAGCCGTGAAACTTGAACTCACATTCCTGCCGGTGCATTATCGGAGGCTGCTACCATTTCCGTGCCTTGTAAGCATTGCCTTCTCTGAATTCCAGTGGCCCCTCGTACCCGGCAGACAGACGACTGACCTACAGTATGCTGCTGTATGTTTCTCGTGATGCTGCCTTCAGGTGCTGCTAGGATAGAAACACATGTTCACAGACATGTTGGTAAACAGGTAACGTCTCGAATGATATCTCAATCAGTTCCTTCACAGACGTCAGGTTTGAAACAAAGAAAACTAAAAGGTACATAAGCTGTATATGCATAAAAGGAAAAGCAAACATCTTTGAACAACCCCATTAACTTTTAAATACGTGAATGCTGGAGAACAAGGTAATTAGTGGGATTTGAGAACATGTATTGTGAACCGTTTGACAATCAAACAGGTTTTTTAAAAAACTCCCAGTTTTACTTCTAATGATGAATTACACATTTTCAGTTGTACCTCCAAATAAAAAGGTTTAGATAACCTCATTAAAGTCTGTTTGCATGATTGTTATTGTCTGCTTTGGTACTGTGTTCCCAAAGTTGCAAAAGTAAGACCCAAGTTGTAATAAAATGGATTCTTCCTTTTACAAAGTAAAGACTCAATTTAATGAGGCCATATTTTATATTTTAGGTTAGGCAGGGTCTTGCTCTTAGATGTTCTACATTGTAATACAGTTACAAATGGTTTCCAACATCAACACGATTTATTTCAACTGTAACCTTAGTGAGGTCCAAACTAGCCAGACAGTATCTCAATGATGTCTGCGTCCATCTAAATGAACTCTTCAATGACAAAGCAACTACTAAGCAACTTTATCTCCAAACTGAAAAAAATGGATTTCTGATTGAATCTTGGTTGAAGACCTGTGCAAATAAAACCTTGTGACAATGGCTCAACGTGGCTCAATGACGTCAGTAAGCATTGTAAGTTGTTTTACCTTGTCATTCTCCATTGAAAATAAAGGGAAAAGATAATCTGAAAGAATGTATAGAGAAATACGGACTAAGGTTTCTAGATGACAGTACTTTCAACATGAGAAACATAATGGTGCAGACGTCCACTGTGCATCAATAGGAACCCAAGGCCACAGCACAATAACACTAGGTAGATAAACAGTTTGTTTACTTTTAAACTTTGTCTCAACAGGGGAGAAATTCAAAGGTAGTTTAACATTTGTCATACTCACTGGAATTTATTAGATCCACAGTTATTGATTATTACTAATATTAAAACTAAGAATATGTGTATTTGGGATCTGGCGATGAGCATGTAAAAGTCAAGGTTCAATCAATCTTTGGAATAGCAACACTTTTTTTATTTGACAACGCAAAGTCAACACAAAGTCAACGCAAAGCGCTGATAAGTAAGTAACTGTGTCAGCATAATAATGAATAGAGCTGTTCTTAACCAATGAGCCATGTCATTTATGTATACTTTGAACAAAAGAGGACCTAGTATGGAGCCCTGAGGTGCACAGTCACTTTCTGGGAATCTGCTCCAGGATATAGTAGTGCCTGGAAAAGAGAAAGTACCTGCCAAAGATAAGATGATTGCTTTCAGTCACTGACCTAACTGCATTTTTTCTATGGAGTGACAGGTACTCACAATATAAAGTTCTTAGTTACACCATCTAACACTTTTACTTACTTTTCCATCCCATTGTACCGTACCAGAGAAAGACCACTCAGTTTTATAAGCACAACGTGCCCATTGAGAGGCACTAAATGGATTCAACTGTATTACTGTATCATTCCCGTTTTAATAGAGCTGTCCTTCAACCACAGCCACCAACTCAGCAGACAAGCTTACATTTCATTTCAATTCCTATTCAACTCATTCAAGATATTTTTCTTCCATTGGTGTTATTTCTTCATTTAAAAATCACTAGAATGCTTTGGCGTTGACCCAACACCCCTGCCACCCTTTCTTAGTCATAGACTAAGAAAGGATAGATCCAAGGTTTTATAAGCTGTTGAAAACAGATGTATGGACTTTCAGTCTGGCTGATGGAAAACAGAACATCTTCCTGCAGCCAGACTGAATTAGACAGGCAAGAAACAACTTGGTCAACTATGTAGCCATGAATTATTAATAAAAGCATTATTAATGAATTAATTGACAAGTGTTTACTTGGTTTGATTACATTTTATTATTGGACGGTTAAGTCTGATATCACAAAAATCATAACGCCAACAAAGAAACGAAAGGCAAATCCCAAATCTAATTTAGCTTATATTACCAAACTAGGCTTCATATGGGAACTAGTCTGCTCTTCCTTCTGCAGAGACGTGAAAGTGTTCTCAATTGCCGTTTGTCAGGTTTCTTTTTGCACATCTAACTATGGTTTAAAGGTCACCTATTATGCAAAATCCACTTTTTCATGTATTTTATACATAAACATGTGTCTCCTCTGTGTAAAGAGATTCTGAAAGTTTCAGGAACAAAGATTAGTTCAACTGTCTGAAAATGAGCTGATCGGATTTTGGCCACTTTAAGATGTCATAACGATTCCTCCTAGAGCACAATTGTGTTCTTTTTAACCAAATATATCTCTTGATACCTCATTCACACCAACGGTGTTTCAGGGCCGGTTCGGAGCTGGAGCTTCAAAAGCACCGGGTTTTCCTGTTCACACCACAGCGGAGCAGCCTCTTAGCTTCGGAATCCGGTTCATTTCGAGCACCAACAGATTGTCCGGCCAGAGCAAAAGCACTGCATATGTCACGCTTACGTCGAGGCGTCGGCAAGGGCAGATCAACTCCTAAACAACAACAAAAAGCCGGCGTTTTATCCAGTTTATACACAACGATGGAGAAACGTAACAAGCAGCAGTGGTCCACTGAAGAGACCAGCTACCTACTGGGAATCTGGTCTTCTGAAGAGGTACAGAGGAAGCTGGAGCACAGTCGGCCATTGTTGTTGTTGTGTGAGCTGTGAGGGGTTTCCGCGCGCTTTGGCTTTCGGTTACGTCATGACGCAAACGTTTACGCAATGACGCAGCACCAGTCGGACTCTGGGCAGTGTGAAAAGAGCCGGAGCTAAACCGAAGAACCGGTTCTGAACCTGAAAAGCTCTAGCACGGAGCTTGAACCGGAGTTGTGTTGGTGTGAATGAGGTAAGAGGGGCGTGGGGAGTGGCTCCTTATTTTCATCTAAAGTAACAGACAGAGGCCGTTTCTCAATCGCGAGGATACTGGCTTGGCAGTCGCATACTTCCAAGTCACTTCCTTCAGAAACGAAGCAAGTATACTTCCAAGCCACGGCTTCGAAAAACGAAGAAGAACGGAACAGGCTAACAAGTGTGCCACTCTCTCTAACGGTTTCAACATAAACTGTCCCGAAAATAAATACCTCACGATGTCTATCTAATTATGAACTTGCTTTACTTTCACGTAACACATTTTTGGTGATAACAAATGCAACAAAGTAACATATTTACCAACACATGTTCTACGCCACTACATACTTACATTTAAATGTGTGCTGCGCTGCGTCGGCTCAGCCATTCTCCGCAAGGGTTTTTGAAATTGGTCCGTGCGCAAAGCATTGTGGGGATTTGAAGGAAGCGAAGTCTACCCATGTGCAGCCTTGAAATTACCCCCAAACCAAGGACGTGGCCTCGGTGGAATTCCAAGTATACTGGAGATTGGAACAGTCCTTCGGCGGCACTCGATGACGTAGTATCCTTGAAATATTGGCTTGGAAGCCAGTTTCCTCGCGATTGAGAAACGGCCAGAGAATCAGCACTTTTGAAATGGGGCTGGAACAGAGGGGATTATGGGATGCATGATCTGTTTGGTATTTGGAGCCAAACACTTCATAGACATGTTTTGTATATATCTGAGACCTATAATATATTGATGAAAAGCAGTATAATAGGGGACCTTTAAGAAATATGAATAATCATAAACATTTGTTTCAGCTACAAAGAACAATCCCTGCATGCTTTGCTGTTTTGTTGCACCAATTCAGATTCAGAATGAAGGTTGATAAAAAAGAAGCACAAAGTCCTAGGAACCCCCCTGATGGGTGGTGTGCAGAATCTGCCTGACCAGGTTTTTTTTTTCTCTCTCCCTGGAGGGGACAGTGTAAATTCAGCATTTTGATCCCTGAGTGTAATGGAGCGTCCCCTTGTCTGGAGAACCGCTGAGGGATTGAAGCGTGATCAATCACCTCTCCGGACTGTCCGGCCGCTTTACATGTGGCTGAGTCCGAGCTGCTGGCTGGGTGGAGCAATGAAGAAAAAAGGCGTAAAAAGTTTTAAGACTCGTGACATGCTTGTGTACGAGCCAAGTTGATGTTTTTCTGATGACATCTATGTGGCATGACTTTCACTTAAAGGAATATTTATTTTGTGTACCTTCAATGAAAGAAAAAGCATTTGAAGTGTTTTAGGAGCCTTTTTATGTTGGATGTACCCCACAGTTCATGCTAGAAACAGTTGTTCTTCCCTCTATGGAGAAATAACATAACATCTGATAATCCAAAGCAGTATCGTCCCATGAATGGTCCTAAATTCAGTTTAACAAGCATGCCAGCAGAATAATTAATATGTGTTGACCCTCTCCTACGTCGGTCATAGGAGAAGCTATAGGCCAACTGTGTTGTTAAGCATTAAATGAGGGCATTAATACCAGGAGACTCAATTATTTTGCAAATAGTTTGGATGGCACTATAGGTTACGGGAAGCTGCTGACTTTGAAGACCTCTAGCTAGAGACAATGTTTCATTGACACTAATTATAGATACAGTATCAGTATGGCATGATGTGTTTTATTCAAACATCTTGGTAATAATACAAAACACACACATATCATTTAATGTGTATGCCAATATATGCATCATCTGGTTTGTGTCTGTATATTTGTTAGTATTATAAATCAAAACAAAGATATTCATGCCACAAAAATAACTCGAGTCACTGGATTGTATGTATCTGGTGGATTTGTGTTGCAATGACTTGATGTGGGCAGTAGAAATACACTTATGATACAGCTCATATCAAAAACGCTCCATTCTACTACATGGCACGGCGTTATGATCGCTATGATTTGGGTTCCTTCCCACCTCTATGTCAGCTCTCCACTCTTGGCCGGTAGATCCAGACGTTTCTCTTTACCCATAATCCCCCTGCTGACTCCTTCCCCTTTCTCTCACCTGATTAGAATTTCTGCCGTGGCCTCTGGGATTGGACGATTTCAACATATTTTATTTAACTGCTTTTGTAAGCCCTAATATTCAGCAGCTGTGATCTATGGCTGAATTACAATTTTCAGGGTCAAGGAGGGACTTGGCTGTGGAAAAGGGGTGGGTACAACCACTGTAGTGGTTGGGAATTGTGTGTATATGCGTGTGTGTGTGTGTTTGGGGGGGTGATGGAAAAAGGAAAAAACAGAAAGAAAATGGGAACGAAGAATCTCACGAGTTGTCTTTAAAAATGAATGAGAAAATGGGTAATCCCAAAGTCGCAGCATGAAAAGAGGGGAAATCAATATGCCCTCTCAGTTCACTGGGGCTCTCACAAGTCCTTGAGATGAACAAAAAGTTGTGCATTTTGTTGCCACATCCATACGTCTCAATAGAGAGGTGTGTGATTTGTGTGTGTAAGGTGAGTGTGTGTGTGTGAATTGTACTGTTATAGGAGATGCATCTGTGTGTGTGCAAGGCAGCATGAGCACTGAAGAGGCAGTGTGTAAGGCATATCAGGGAAACTTTGGTTCATAATTTGGAGCTTGAGTGAATTATGTGACTGAATGGGACCCGTGTTAACTGTTCCGAGCTTCTTCCAACTTCTAAACCAGTCAAAAGCGTCTGAGAAAACATCCGCCTTTCAATGAAAAACAGATAAGGGAAAACCGGGATTCTTTCATGCAGGCATTCTGTGTGCGTCACTTCTTTCTGAGAGGCGGAGGGATATGAGAGGACATCATACAGGTTCTGTAACCTTTGGACTGCTGATTCAATTGACCCCATGCACCAGCCTGAGAAAGGCCCCCTCATAAGAATCCAATTCCACTTCCTGGCCTACGTGGAGAAAACTGGTCGCCGAGCTCTGGGATTGGATGCCCACTCATGAATAATTAATTGCCACCAACCATTTGAGGCGGGGGTTTTGTAGAGCAGTGGGGGGGGGGGGCGGTTAGGTAACAGGCTGCTGGGGGTTGGTATTGCCCTTTCTTCTAGACAACGCAAACACATATTCCTTTCTCCCTCTCATCCACCTGCATGTCTAAGAGCGAACAAGCAAGTGCACACCTTTTCCATCCATCCATCTGTCCGTCCATCCCCCCCTCCACCACCCTTCCCTCTCTGTGCTGTCATGCTAAGCGATGCCCCCACCCCCCCCAGTTGATTAGCGGGCTCTTCAGTAGCCTGTCATGGCGGATGTGCTCCATCAAAGCTGATCGACTCCCCGTTTTCCAGAAAGATGTCGCGGGTTATCAGCGCGCGCTCAGATCTCCGGCTTCGGGAGGAGCGTGACTGGCAGGCCGTCTTTTGAAGACAGTGATTCCTCCACTGATGCCTCCCAGTTGGAAATTTAGAAACGTGTCTGCTAAGACGCCATATGCAAAGTAAATTACTGTACAGGGGCGAGCCCGACTAAACCCTCCTCTCTCTGAACGTCCAGGCCACTGAGTGCCTCCCAGGCAAGCTCACCTTCTCTGCGCTCATCCCCACCTTTCTTCTCATTTGGCTCTTCTAATTAGTCCACTTTTAAAATGGACAGCAACGCCTGAAGAACTATACGGAACAAAACAAGCCATAGATTTGATGGCTCCACCTGCTTGAGTACAGGGGAAATCAATTAAACAAACATGGGCAGAAAATCATAAATGTAACATTTTAAACATCATTTATGATTATCTTTAACATTTAGTGTGCATTCATTTACATATAGTTCAGATTTGATTCAAAGGTCAAAGGTCATACAAGTAGTGAGAAATAAATACATAAAAGCACAAGCTTCTGCCACTTTAAAACAGCTCCATTTTCTCCAACTCCCCATTATCATGCAAATGACATTGCTGGTTACAACTGTATGTCTTTGTAGTGGTAAAGTGTTAATTTCAGTTCAAAGGCTGTGGCAGTATTCTACAGGGAGAGAGATGGAGGGTAAGATGGGGATGGAGGGGAGGTGTGCCTAGTGGTTTAGCCTGGCTCAGCCTAGCTCTGACCGGCTCTTTGTGTTTCTATTGTCTCCATGGCAAAGCTGAATTAGAGAGTCAGGGCTAGGTGTGCCTTTAAAAACAAAAAGAAGGCAGGCAGCACTGCTATAGGCTTACACATGTCAGCTTTACCTCCTCCAGGAGTAAGTCTGGTTCCTCTCCAAGTGTTTTCTTGTCTGTTCAATGACGACACTACAGGAGGGAAATGTAAGTTATGACACAGCGTCTTGGTAACTGAAATGCAGAACGGCTTTAATGACAAATGTAAGACAACACCGACACTAACAGAGATCACAAAAGTCATCTTCATAGTTAGGGGAGCAGCTCAGAGTCCGAAGGAAACGAGACAAATGGAAGATCCGGGTTGAATGGAAATATGAGTCATCCGGACATTACGGATGAAAACGAGCAGAATTTTGTGCATTCACAGTTTTCAACAAAGCTTTCTACACCAAGCCCTCCAGCTCCATCTCAACCACAGGGGGACACATCCTGCTTGCACACAAACATCCATGTATGTATGGCTGCAGCCCCAGTGATTTCCTCAAATAATGGGGGGCATTGTCATTTCTTTACGAGCACAAACACCATTAAAATGGTCGACAGCGCTGATGGGGGCGAAAGAAAAGACAGATAAAGGGCCGGGGAGAGAAAGAAAGCCATTCTGCTAGGACTGGTGCCGTGTACAAACGGAGAACATGGCTCCTCTTCTATCAGCCGTACACTAGAGCGTGTGTGTGTCTTTTTATCGGGGGGGGGGGGGCGTCCAACATACGTGCAGCAGTGCATGTGCGCTTTTCTGTGTTGCTGAATCAAACAGTAGAAGCCTCATTGTAGTTCTCAAACAGTGCCATTGTGGGGTTTTTCTTTGCTAGTATTGCAGGGCCTCCTTAAATACGTGTGTGTTTGTGTGTATGGTGGGGGGTGGCAGCATCATGGACACTCCTGGAGATGAAGCCCACCCTCCTGTTGTGATCCCACCACCGGAGCTGTTTATCTCGTTTAAGGCCCGCCCTTCGCCAGGGGACAGACAGCTCAAACGACGCTTGTCACAATCCCTTGTCGTCTTAAATGGCTGACAACATCCGGCTTTTTGTAATGGCGGCGAATCACAGAGGTTCCTTACCTTCTTTTACAAAAGAAAACTAGTATGTAAACCTAGAAAAGGAGGACGAGACTGACTTCTGAGGTGTGCACCAGGGATGTTATCGAGACACAGTAGAAGATCCTCTGGAAAACGATTTCCACTGATGAAATAAAAAGACTATTGCTTTATGATCACTCGTAATCATTACTGAATCAAGCGAGGCACAGCGAAGCCTGGATCTGAATGTGATTGGTTGGTTGTGTTTCAACTCTCACAGGACATCCATGCTGAGGACGTGGTGGGTGTAGGTAAAATGTACAGCCAAAGACTCCATCCTCTATGGCAAACAGGGAGAGGTTCAAAATCACTTCTCAGACATCAAATCATTAATTGCCCTCCCCTCTTGCTCGCTTCCCCCCGCGTTTCCCTCCTGGAGTCTGTATGGAAGACACAGCTCCAGTCACTTAAGGAGGGTTAACACCCGTCTAAATTAAATATTAAAAGGTGTCTGTACCTGCTGCTATTGTTGCCCCTTGGAATAAGATATAACCTATTTTTGACAAGTTTTCATCCTCAGCTTTCTGCGGTGAGACGCTTGTCGAAAACCAAATCAGCACGTGGGGGGGGGAGTGGTAGTGGGGCGTGGGGGGCATTGATGAATAATCTAGTTCATATTCTACCGACACCCGCCGCTCAGAGGGAGAGAAAGAAAGGGATGAAGAGAGGGAGAGAGATGGCAGGTGGAGAAAGCGAGATGGACAGAGGAGCGAAAGATAAAAGCTGGGGGGAAAGCAAGGGATGAGTAAAGGGAAAAAAAGGAGAAAAAGAGGGGGAAAAAGGGAGGAGTGGCAGATGATAGCCGGCGTCTGCCAAGGTATCACATGACAGTGCTCCTGTTTAAATAATAAAACAGGACGGGGGCTCTAAACAAATCGTTATCTTCCCACCTCCATGCATCCTGCCTTGCCTCTGCCCCTCCCTCCATTTTCCCGCTTTTAAAAACTTGTTTTAATGCCATTTCTTAATGAACATAATAGCTTGGTGCTAATAATGAAAAGAAAAGAAAAACATCTAAAAACGCAGAGGGGCCCCCGAGTTGTCGCCGGCGCTCAATTATTTCCTTGTCAAGTGGGTCTGTTTTTAATGAGGCCCTGTGGGACTGACGTCTGTCAGTCAGCCCTGACTTTTTGACACCATTACAACTTCAAATAGAAGCCGCCGCCACGCTGCCTTCCACCGCTCGCTCGCTCCTGCTCCGCTCATCTGACAGGCTGGGAGGGAGGGAGGGAGGGGAGGACAGGGAGGAGGAGAGAAAAGGTGGCAGGAGAGGTAGAGAGAAGGGGGGAGCAAAAGGGATGCAGAGGGAGAGAAAGACAAGAGAGATAGAGAAAGAAAGGAGGAGAAGAGAGCACATCGGGAGGCTGCACGTGGAGACACACGCACACTGGGTGAAAAAACAATCACCGAGGGTCATTATCAGTGGAGGTTTGTCAAACTGCCAGGGATTACCCCCCCTCCAGCGCCCTACGTACACGCTTCCTTGTTCACTTCCTTCCTTTTTTCATTATGCCTCCACTTTAATGTAAGTCTTGGTGGGTCGGCCCCGCATGGGACGGTCAGAAGCACAATATTTTGTCTGCCATTAATTTGAGGCTTTGAAGCAGACGGCAGTCGTGAGGGCCTGTGAAACGCTGGTTCATGGGGGGGGGGGGGGGTGTCGGGGGCTCACCACCCCAACACCCCCGCGTCTTCGAAAATGAGGACCAAGGCCCTGAAACAGAATAGCAAATGTCCTCGCCGGGAAGCACCACACAGACCACAGGAGACGCATGCACACTCCCATACTCTACTCCTGTGTGTGCCAATATGGATGTGTGTGAGTGTGTGTGTGTGTGTGTGTGTGTGTGTGTGTCTGTGTGTGTGTGTGTCAATATGGATGTGTGTGTGTGTGTGTGTGTGTGTCTGTGTGTGTGTGTGTCAATATGGATGTGTGTGTGAGTGTGTGTGTGTGTGTGTGTGTGTGTGTGTGTGCCAATATGGATGTGTGTGTGTGTGTGTGTGTGTGTGTGTGTGTGTGTGTGTGTGTGTGCCAATATGGATGTGTGTGTGTGTGTGTGTGTGTGTGTGTGTGTCTGTGTGTGTGTGTGTCAATATGGATGTGTGTGTGAGTGTGTGTGTGTGTGTGTGTGTGTGTGTGTGTGTGTGTGTGTGTGTGTGTGTGTGTGTGTGTGTGTGTGTGCCAATATGGATGTGTGTGTGTGTGTGTGTGTGTGTGTGTGTGTGTGTCAGATTCATCTACCTCAACTTCTGAAAAGATGCTCTTAAATTTAGATTTTCCAAGACCCCCTGAAGAATGGCTTTCCCCTGAAGAATTAAGCAGCAGTAAACTCACACACACACATTTCTTTTTCAAACACCTGCAAATGTATCACATCATAAGTCAGCGTACAGATAAACACAGACACAAGGACTGCATCACAATCTTCAGAACTTGACAAGAAAAATATGGAACAAAAAAATGCCCGTTCTAAGACAAGTTAGATCCATTTATAAGAACAGAGGAAGAAGAAAAAAAATGCCTTAAAGATACAAAACTTGAAATCCACACATTTCAGTTGGTCCTGGTGTGCAGTCTACCTACGTCTTATCACTGAACACCCAAACATCAAGAAAACAAAAGATGTGGTTAATGTTAATTCTGAATACCCTTTAACTTCATAAAATATACAGTTCTAACAGAAACATTAATTGCATTATAAATAAATAATAACATAATCACTTGTATTTAGAGCAAAACACTATACATGATGTGGAATTAAATGTTAGTAGATACAGTATTATGCCTATAATTTAGCAAATTGAAGATATATTAAAAAGTCTGCGGGAGTAAGTTGAGGAAGTTTGGGAGGTGCATGGGAATTGTACCAAATGTGGATATTAAAGCCTGTATGTGTGCATTGTATTTATGGTCAATTCGGCTTTGTATTAAAAACATTAAAATATTCAATTTTATTTCATTTCCTCAATCTTTAAACCTGTGTTCATATATCCTTTCCTGAAGGCAGCTAATTGAAAACAAACATTTACTTTGACTGACAGAACTGAAAGTGACCACCTTTTTTTTTTACGTGCATCCTCTCTTTTGAAGGCTGCACTACTCGTCTATATTGGGCTCTGCTGAGCTTTTTAAAGATGGAGTGTGAACAGCACATCTTATCTGAAGGCACTGTCCTCTGTTTGGTAGGGGCTACATGAAGAACAGCTGAATCATTTAGCTACAGACGCTCATACCTACAGAATGAGTGTTGGAGTTAATAACAAACAGCGTGGGCCAATGTCTGTCACTCATGCACATGCAAACATTCATAAGTGTGCGCTCTTATATCTACCGTTCTCGCTGTCTCTCACACATGCACACACACACATCCTGAATAACGCCTGGCCCA
Organism: Notothenia rossii; assembly: GCF_949606895.1. Lineage (NCBI taxonomy): Eukaryota > Metazoa > Chordata > Actinopteri > Perciformes > Nototheniidae > Notothenia > Notothenia rossii. The sequence continues at coordinate 12,503,238 of NC_136910.1, forward strand.
CCTCCATCACAAGAAAAACAATTATCTACATATCTGAATCTGCTTTGAGTTACGTACGAAAACCACAGAATTCACCTGGGGACAAGATGGGGTGCAGAACATTGATGAGGACGACGCCATGAAAGATATTAACTTTCATTAAAAAAAAAACCTATTCTTATCCCTGGAGATGAATGCGAGCCTGACAGAGAGAGAGAGCAAAAGTGAGAGGAGAAAAGCAAGAACAAGAAAGGGAAGCGCAAAGTGGAAAAAAGGTTGAGAGGGACGGAAAGAAACAGCAAACAGGAAGGAAAAAGAAAGAGATGGAAGAAAAAAAAGCTCGCTGTCAGACTTTGGAAACAGTGATTCATGGGGACCATTTGTCCTAATTACAGCAGAACAACGCTTTTGTCGCTATTAATCACACGGGTGTGTGTTTGTATTTGTGTCAGGGGAGGAGTGAGTGTGCGTGTGCGAGTGTGTGTGTGTGTAGAGGGGAGATCAGTGGCCTCGCAGATTGAAATAGATGGCCAGGATGATGGTGAGAAGGATGATGGCTCCGAGCATGAAGACCAGGACACGGTTCTGGATGATCCTGCAGAGAGAGAGAGAGAGAGAGAGAGAAACAGAGTTAGAGATCAGGCGGGGTTCACTAAAGTCATGTTGTGTCTACTGAGATCAACGTAAAACAGTCACATGTTTATGTGCTAACTAAATGACTAGCCATCAACTGGAGGCTTATCATGTTTAATAGCTACCATGAGGTCTGCGCACATGGTATTTACTGGTATACAATCACTGGGATGGGGGTGTAAAACACACACACGCAATATTTCTAAAGCTGCAACACTTTTGTGCAAAGCTTGTGTCTTGACAGATGATTTCTGACTGGCAAACACACTTGGAGCCGCTATTAAAATCTCATACAGAAGTGTACACACTCAAACACACAAAAGAGAGCAAAACCCTTAACAAGCCCAACACACTAACGCACGTACGCACACAAAGGCTCTAAAACTTTATTTGCACAATAAAGTGGAAAAAGTGGCTCAGAAGGTCTCCTGGAGGTAATAAAATCACTGAATTACTGATGGAATTTGCCATAAAACGACTCACTATTTTGCGCATTTAAATGTTCCCACTGTGACCTAAGTAAACTTGACAAGAGGGGGCTTTGAATACAAAAAAACACACAAAGCTGGGAGAGAGGGAGTGGGTGCTGGTGTGCAGAGGCCTGAGCATGAAGAGTGCGAGCTTATCTCATGTGCGCGTTCCCAAAATTCTCCAGAGTTTGCATCACCACACATGCCGCGACAAACACACACACACACACACACACACACACACACACACACACACACACTGCAAACACACACACACACACTGCAAACACACACACACACACACACACACACACACACACACACACACACACACACACACACACACACACACACACACACACACACACACACACACACACACACACACACACACACACACACACACACACACACACACACACACACACACACACACACACACACACACACACACACACACACACACACACACACACACACACACACACACACACCCTCCGCTGCTCCTGACAAATGAGAGAATTATCACATTTGCTGACATGTGGAGGGGTGGAGGAGAGGCCGAGGAGGGGGGCACTGTCCACTTCTCTAAGCAGGAGATGAATAGCCCATGCTGTGGCCATTTATCACCGGGGAGGGGGGGCCGGCGCTCACACCTCCTCCAGGCCACCGGCTCCGACCCGCAGTAGCCTCCACACTCAGTTTAAAACCCATCGCTATGGAAGAAAGGACGACAAAAATGTATCACAGTTGTGTTTTTATGCGTACGCCTTTGTATTCCCCTTGTGTATGTTTGTGTCTGCTTTGCTCAATTCCTTTGCACAAAGGGCTCTGGAGCCAAATACAAAAATCCTGAAAACCAATCGTTTGTAAAAAAAAAAAAAAAAACGTCTTTCATGAACGAGACACTTTTTCAGTAGATCCCTCACTGGATAACACCAGAGAGCTCATTACAACCACTGTTTGTAACTAGCACTGCTTTATAAGTAGCTAGTTTACCCTTGAATAAATGCATACATTATCATACAGTGTCATACTGTACACTAATCCATGTCTACACAAGCAGCAGTTATGGTATATGTTCGTATCCTCACTAACACCATGCTGAGTTTTCACCCTAAACAAAAACAAGAACAAAATACTAAAATAAAAATCCAACTGCATGTACATGTTTATGTTGTGGTAAGAGTTGAAGCAGTATTAAGGGATGCTATGATGAGACGGAGATGATTGGCTGGAGCCAGCTGGGGAGGAGACCCCTCTGAAACACTAATCAGAGCATGCTTAGCAAGGCCACGTCTCCCCCTATTAATTGACATTCATTATTTACAATGATTATTTATCCCAGCCAAATACCCAGAGGAGGTTCTCGTGTGTGTGTGCGCGTCGGGAGAATCCAGATCGCTTTGTGTTGTTTGTTAATTTTTCAGCTGGGGAGAAGAGAGGGAGGGTGACTCGAGGCCTAGGGGAGGGCGGGGGTAAAATGAACAGGAAGTTAGTTTTAGACTCAAGGAAGAAGAGCCCGGGTGCTGAAAGATAGAGAGGGGAAGGGGGGTTCAATGCTGTAAAAATTGCATTCATTAAAAGGAGACTGATCTGGTGGCAACAACGCTGAATAACTTCAAACACTAAAGCGTTCAAAGCCGTAAGGAATGTGACAGTGCTGAGATTTAAGAACTTTTCTCAAGGGACAGATATTGGAAAAAATGGTTACTTTGACCTAAACTGATTCTCTGTACACCAATCTAACAAAAAAAGTACAATTTAAAAGGAGCTACTCTTATTAACAGGAAACTCAAACCCACAACTACAACTTTTAAGCATGCCTTTCACACTCAAGCTGTGTGTTTTAATCCACTGTAACAGGGTATATGCAGGAATCCTGAAGTCAAATGTAATGCCTTTTAAGACCACTTTGAGTTTTAACCGGTTACATTGGCAACACACTTTACCTCACATTGCCTATATACAGTATTGATTGTCCTTCCTGCTTATCTTCCAACCATTTGGACGCAAACGTGCATTTCCCATAACCATGTTGTTTAACAACCGGCGTAAACGGACCTTCGCGCGCTATCAAGCAGTGAGCGTGCGATGTCCTGTTCAGATGACGTCCAATCCAACGGGATGCCATAAATAAACTACACAGAATCACACTACACGCCTACGCAATGATTACATTCAGGCAGACTGTAGAATACAACCTCTTTGGACCATTTATATACTTATTGAAAACAAGCTACAAAATGTAATACCTTGGAAAATGCCGTTTGATACTTTTTAAATAGCCTTAATTTTCGCTAAATTGATTGATCAACTTTTAATACTTTTTAAGACCCCGTGGACACCCTGTGTAAGCAACAAAGCTTGAACAATACACACCCACCCACCCACCCACACACCCACACCCACCCACCCACCCACCCACCCACCACACACACACACACACACACACACACACACACACACACACACACCACACACACACACACACACACACACACACACACACACACACACACACACACACACACACACACACCACACACACACACACACACACACACACACACACACACACACACACACACACACACACACACACACACACACACACACACACACACACACACACACAGGTATAGGATATTGATGTCATCACTCTGCTTTAAATACCATACAGGTGAGAGGGCTGGACAGTCACGACTTATGTTACATTATAGCCTGGATAGGATAATATTCCATTTCAAAAACCATCACACAAAGCATCGTTCTTGTTGTAAAATTAAAAAAGATTACAAGTAACAAAGTTATTTTGCTCGTTGTGCATTTCATCTTTTTTCCATTTGGTCACACACAACAACTGGTGTCTATACAAAGAAATGAAAATCCCAGCGGGCAGATCATCTTCATAATCCTCAGGGCGATTCATCTGCATGCTGTCGCTTGTAGATGTAATCTATGGATTTATGTTCTTTATCCAGCAAGGCACTTTACTATGAGCTCACCAGTCAAATGAGCTTCTACAGTGAAGGAAAGGTTGGTTCCTCAGGCAACAGAAGCACCTAGAATAAAACTTAGCCCACAAAAAAAAACTACACCCCTGCCAAACCCCCTGAAAATGAAATAAAAAAATCCCAAAAATGGGGAGGTAGGAGTGAAGAACATGGTTTTCCTCTGCCGTATGGTTGATCCCATCCTGACACGTGGCCAGACAGAACAGAACTTATCAAACCGGATCCATCCTCCAGCTTTGACACTTGACATAGAGGTGGGGGGCGAGGGGTGTGTGTGTGTGTGTGTGTTGGGAGGGGAAGGTTTGGGGATGTGTGAGTGATGCACTCAGCGCATGTACAAGGCTGACACACACATATACACACTGACGCACACCAAGTTTGAGAAGGCTTACCTTTACCCCGCTCCCTACTATGGTACTTAGATCCCCAAGTATTCTCTCTGTCCCTGCCCCCCCCCCCCCACCTAGAAAACACCAGTCATAGAAGCAGACCAACAGTAGATGTGACTTAGAGATCAGCCAATAACAGCACATGATACTGGTCGTTCTATTGGCTCATGACGTTCCTTCATCGCAGGCTGCCAGTCAGCCTACACCTTACTAAGACGTAAATACACAGATATATATAACTGAGAGAGAGAGAGAGAGAGAGAGTCGAAATGATATGAGTGCAAAGGAGAGCAAAAAAGTAAAGCAAGCAGGAAGGATGGAAATGGACAATAAATCAGCTGAGAGTGAAAAACAAGAGAAAAAAGGAGTGGAGAGACAGAAATAGAGAGGTGGAGTGAGAAAAAGACAGTAAGGGGGGAGAGAGAGAGAGAGAGAGAGAGAGAGAGAGAGAGAGAGAGAGAGAGAGAGAGAGAGAGAGAGAGAGAGAGAGGTCCGTTTACCCGGGAAGGCAGAGCTGGAGGAGAGGCTCCTCGGAGACAGATGAAAATAATGAGGACTTTTCTGTCAGGAAAGATTTACAAAATCGTACCAGTGTTATTAAAATTTACCCGGTTTTTTCCCCCTTTTTCTCCCTTCCCACCCTCTTCCTCCCTCCCTCTCTTCCTTTCCCTGTTTTTTTTCACCCCTCCTCTTCCAGCAGCACAGCCTTATTACCAGCTCTAATGAGCACAGGGATACACCTCAGCTGTGTGTGTGTGTGTGTGTGTGTGTGTGTGTGTGTGTGTGTGTGTGTGTGTGTGTGTGTGTGTGTATGTGTGTGTGTGTGTGTGTGTGTGTGTTATTTGTGTGTGTTGGGGTCCAGGTCCCTAACTGCATACGCGCCCCAGACTCTCCAGTCCCTTAAATGACACACACATTGTGTGCTCCAATCACAACACATGATCGTGGGCACATAGATAGATCCTGACAATGCGCACGCACAATCACACACACACACACACACACACACACACACACACACACACACACACACACACACACACACACACACACACACACACACACACACACACACACACACACACACACACACACACACACACACACACACACACACACACACACACACACACACACACACACACACACACACACACACACACACACACACACACACACACACACACACACACATCTCCACTAAGAAGAAACTTAGCTGCGGAGTTGCATCTCTGCGGCCCTCCCCTATCCCTCCTCTTTCCTCGAGTAGACCAATAAAATAAAAATCAATGGCTGTCTGAGCCATTCTGACTCTCCTCCCTCCAAAACCCTGGGAATATGCAGCATGGGAGAGGAGAGGGGGAGAAAGGGAGAGGAGGGAGGGAAGGATCAATGTGTTCACAAATGGTTTGAGTGATGGACATGGAGGTGGAACGCTGGTGGGGGTAAGTCCTAACTAATGCATCGACCTGTTATCGCAAACTAATACAAATAAATGTTCCATCGTAAAAGTGCACACACACACACACACACACACACACACACACACACACACACACACACACACACACACACACACACACACACACACACACACACACACACACACACACACACACACACACACACACACACACACACACACACACACACACACACACACACACACACACACACACACACACACACACACACACACACACACACACACACACACACACACACACACACACACACAGGTATAAGTCTTGGAATCACACACACCTGCCAAATGACAAAACATAAGGTGGTAATGGGCCTGCCTTCAATCCAGGTGAGTGAGGAAAGGTGAGAAACGTGCAACGATTTGATCAAGTGAATGAAGCGAGGACGAATAAGGCAGAACGATCCAGAACGATCAGATTGAGTTCATGTTGCTCTGCAGATAAAAATGACTTGACCTGTTTGTTGGAGGGATCTGATCTCGCCTCGTTTGTTTTGCTTATTGTCCCCAAGGGGTGTTCAAGATAAATGAGGATTTTCAGAAACACACACACAGGCACACACACAAACACAGCTGGAGTGGGTCTTTAATTAAGAGCTGTTTGGTGTAATTATTCAGAGCCCCCAACATCATGTAATTCCCTAAAGACAAACAATGTTTAAGAATGTGCCCACACCTTAACAGTCGCACGCTCCCACTGTAAAGATCTGTAGTCTGTTAGCAACCATGAACAATGATGTAACACTGTCTATATAAATATATCATAACCCCTGTTTTCTTTTGTGTTATTTATTTTTGTAAAAAGCAGCAATTGATTGACAGAGTATTTCTTGTTTTTTGATATTTTCTTTTCCTGGGAATGGGTTTGTTTGTGTCGGGAATGTTTGTAAAGTAAAACAATTATTATATTTGAATTGTTGATTTGCAAACTGCAACAAACGATTAATCAAATGTTATGTTTCATCCAATGAAAGAAACCCAGAGATAGGCCGTTTAAAATAGTATGAAATCTTTTATTTTTTATTTTATTAAAACCATTCAATTATGTAAGTGAATAAACCCATTATGAATTTTGTGATTGAACACATTTTTAAATTGAAATGTATATATTTTATTATCTAGAAAACTAGTTTTTTTAAAAATGTTTTGTAGAAACCATTTGATCCCGTAAAAAAAAAGACAGACCTGTATTGACAAAATATTTTTTTCATAACTGAGAAAAGTGATATAAAAGATAGACAGGTTTTGATTTGGAGTACGTGGTCTGAGCTCAGGATTTCAATTCAGCCCACTGAATCTCTCCCACTTTATTCCCCCTTTTTCTACCAACTGGATGCAGGAGAACAGCACCAGGGCTCTACAAGTTCATCCATTTTTTATTTGGCGGCTAACAACCCTGGCCAGCAGCAGCAGCAGCAGCCTAGACTGGGACCCAGCTCTCTCCCTGAAAAGTGTTGCAAGGAGAAAAAGAGAGTGAAAGCAGAACAGAACGAGAGGAGAGATGGAGATAGGGATGTAAAAAGATGGAGGAAATGCAGCGTGGGAGGAGAGTGTGTATATGCAGGAGTATGTGAGACATGAAAAAGCGGTGAAAAAAAATGGAGATAGAGAAGAGGAGATGGAGAGGGAAACGGAAAAGAAACAGAGTGGGTGAAGGAGAAAGAGAAATCGAGAACACATTGCAACTGTGTTTGGAATTTTTATGAACTTTTTTCGCCGGCAGCAATTTCTGTGCCTGCTGCAGCTTCTCCTCATCCCGGTGTGATGTACAGGTGGCTTTCTGAGCTCCATACACAGATCATTCCCCTACCTGCTTACCTGCCTGAACCCTCGCCCCCCCCCCCCATCTATCTCCATCCTCATCTTTGTCCTCCTTTCGTCCCTTTTTCCTCAGGCATTCATTGCTTATTTTCCACTCACATTTTCTATCTTTTCTCATTGTCTGGCTCTACTTTTCTTGCTCTTGCTCGAGGGGTTGTGATAGGATTTGTTTTTACAATGTTTACCTTATGTGCTTGTCACGTCACTGGTTTATAGTCTGCAGGAGCATGTCAGCAGCCCATATTTACTGTATGAACCTAGGCTGACCACAACCTTATTCAAGACTTCTGTAATCACATCAGATCCTGTGTACTCACTATTAAAGGTTTAATTGCTAAGGAGCTCAGTAAGGACATAATTCAAATGAAAATGTTTTGACTAAGAAGGATTAATAGGGTAATAGTCACGAGCTGGTTGTCACCACAGTATGGTAGCTAACGTGGGTAAAAAAACTCAAAGGAAAACATATGGCTGTTACATTTCGGTAAACTGGTTGAATATGGAACAAATAGCTAGCAATAATGGTTGCCTTGGATATCTTTGCAGTTTTTAAAATTGTAATCATGTTAGAGTAAATATAAAATGACTCCGTACGTCAACAATTGCAAACAAGAAACAGGAGTGTTGTTAGTCAAACAATAGTGGGATGAAGTTTCCTCCGTCATGGTCAAGTGTGCGTGAATGGAAAGAAAATCCAGATCCATTACTTGTTTGAAAAAAACATTTGTTCTCAGTGTTTTATGTAATTATGAAAAACATAAGCGTTGCCTTCTTCATTCAACTATAATTTGACATGTGGTTGTTATAATATGTAGATGAAATATTCCTGCACCCTGATAGCATTCCTCACCATTTATCCTCTCTGCTAGGAAGTCCCTAAACACAAAATCCCCCTTGTATACATTCTGCGAGGCTTCCAGGGCCAGCTGCAGATCCGATTACTGGCCCCAGTGGAAGAGGGCGTAACCTAAGCCATTAGAGCTGCAGGACTCCAAAACTATGATGTCCATAAATTCTTATTGTTTGTTCAGGACTGAGATCTCATTAAAACACATAAATCATTTGTTCACACTGCTGCTCACTTTCAGTAAAGGAATTGAGGAAGAATGAAAGACAGGAGAAGTAGAGCTGGGATGCGTAGGGAGAACACCTGAGGCAATGGTTAAGGGCATCTGCATGCTTTGTTACTGGAACAACATAGTGACGCAGGTTGGGAGGAGAGAGACTGCTTATGCATCACGCAGTGTTTTCTTAATCTAATTAGTGCACACCTTTTTTCTCCGCATAACTTTTCAAAGGCAGTGTTTTTGTTGTTGTTTCTTTTACCTAAAGATACTTAGATGTTTTTCAGTTTGAGCCGGAGAAGCAAGGACTAAAATATCAACATTCTGACACCTAACACCAACTCTATTGTTGTGAAATTTGACCTGACTTCTTCAAAGATACTGATGAAATGCTTGGACTCGCCATGTACAATTTGTCATGACACAAAATACTGGCAAAAAGGGTTTTCGGGTGTTTTTCCTGAATTTAAAGAAGTGGTAATTGGGAGAAGACAGAACATCCATTCCCTTATCCTGCCGTGGTTCCCATAGTTATAGACAAGTAGGAATCAAAGCACATATCTTCACAAGGACTTGTCACAACAGTTTCATTTTGCGCCTTTTACTGGTTTCCACTCAAAACAAAACCATTCATCAGATAAATGCTTTAAACTCTTTGGGCCTAAAGAGACGTCTGTTTAGGATTCCACGACAAAGAAGCCATGAGGATATTAGTGTTTATGTCTGAGTTTTTTTATTAACTGGTCAGGGAAGCTCTTCTGCGTGGTGTTTGTTTGCCATTTTAAATCAACTCTCCAAATATTTGCTTCAAGTCCCGTGTGGTTTAGGCTCTGCATCCTGTGTGTCTCCATTTACCCATGATGTTGCAATATTGCCCACCAGCATGCACAAAAACATGTACACACACTAAACATACAAGTACACACACACAGACCCACACAATCTGACCCTTTTCCTATACAAATGTACAAAAGGCTTACACTGGCCAAGTCAAAACCATGTACTGCCTGTAAACATTCCTACACATGTAAGTACAAACAAACTAAAACACTTTCTATAACAAAGTTTGTTCACTTCTCGAATGTAGTGGTTTACAGATTTCTCACAAGACTGAAAGACTGCTGTATACATTGTAAGATGTTCTTTATCATGCGTCAATCTCTTCGATGAAGAAGAAACATCTCCTCATTTCCTTTCTTCTCTTCTGTGCTAATTATCTGAATTAAATTATTCTGATGCTTTTGACAGAATCTAGAGCTGATTTCTTTCCATGGCAAAAATAAGGTCACTTAAAACACATCTGAAAAACAACTACGGTCCCTGAGCAATCCATATGATACAGGCAGCTTAATGTTTTAAAAATTGCCATTTTCTTTGAGGCTATAGTAAAGGGACTAAAGTAATTTAATGTATAGGTCTTTCAATCACGAATAGGACAGCAACACACTTCTTAACCTTTTGAAAGGGGGAACTAAGTACCTCTCTTTATCTGTTAACTTGGTTTAAATGTATATCTAGAACAGCAGATGGGCTGCACGAAGCAAAACAAAACCTAAGGTAGTTTCCTCTGTTGGTCCCAAGAGGTTAAAGGTCACGATTCCATGTCAGTGTGGACAGAATGCAGACTACCCACGCATGGATTTCATATCAGGGCCACGGGTGCGCTTGAGAAGAAGCCATTTCTTGAACTTGACCTCATGACCGCCGGGCCATTCTTGCCCCGCGCTCTGTCCTGCAGGTATGAAAGGACTAAGCCAGCCAAAGGTCACAGTGTCAGACTATACGTGTATGTGTGCAAGAGCGATTTTGCACATGCTTGTGTCCGCATCAAGAGGGCGTTGAGTCAAATGTGTGAAAACCTACAGGAGCGCGTCTGGCAAACTGGTGTGAAATAACACAGTACAATTAAGGGTTATGTGAACCATCGGGTCTGCCTGGTTTGGACATGCAGGTACAGATCAGATTATCCAGGTAAGCAGGAAAGTAGAGAGAGGAAGGAGAAAATGGAGCGGTATAATGTCATCCCACAACCCCCCATTTGACACTACAAGGGAGGCTTTAGTCAGTCTAAATAATCCATGCTGTTCCATTAAATTTGCAGACTAGCTTCCCTAGTTCCTATGTCTAGGCCGGGAGAGGGGAAAGAGGGGAGGGGTCGAGCTTGGTGAGATAAGAACCAGAAGTTAGATAATGGTTCAGAATAAACCGCTTTAACGTTAACACATGTTGCCAGAATTACGTGAAAAAAAATGTTTTATAAAGACAGATGGGAAGAGAAAAAAGCAACAGGCCCTTTGAGTGACACTGATTTGCTCATGATTGCCTGCCTCACAGCTAACTATCTCTCCCAACCCACGAGAGAGGGAGCCACCAGTGTGACGGGGATTGTTGCAGTAACAGCATTATTGACTTGTTGCTCCAACTACATTTGCTTAGTGCTCTGGAGGCCTGATCAATAGACTCTGAGCTCTGAAGCCCTGCTAATCAGGGCCTGCAGCCACGCAGGGTCAGCCTTTCTGCAACAACTCAGAAAATGAGGAAGGGAGAAAAAAAGAGGAAGCAAAGCAGCAAGAAAATGAAGGGGGCAACAGAAAGAGAAGAAGAGGAAACTTTAAGAGCTGATGATGGCAGCCGGTGATAATCGACTGAGAATTCTCCTTTCAATCCATTTCCGTTCCTTACACCGCTAGAGGTAAACTCATGTGGCCTCCTCGCTCTCCTCCTCAGCAGCAGTGTGGGAGTGAGGCACCATGAGAGATGCAGATTGCTGCTTCACCTCTGCCTTCCTGTGAACCGCAGTTCAAAAGTCAAGGGGCAGTTGGGCTGCTTTGGGACTTTTGGAAATGCAAGAGCCAATCCATATTTGCAGAATCCAATTGTGAGATCTCAAGAGGACCCATAGTGCTTAAAGGTAGATATAGGAGGAGAGAGTTAACCTAAAGCATGTTAACAAGATTATTAGGAGGGCAATCTAAAGCCATACATAGACTTTAATGAAACGCTCACTGTTGTGAACATCGAAAGACGGGAAACTCTGTAGGACTTTGTAACATTTGCAAGGCTGACAAACGTAGAATGGACATAAATCATCTCCATCTGGAGCCTGACGTTCAGACAAGCCCACTAAGTAATGCTATGTGAAATTCATGGGGGAACTAGCCATTAAATATAAATGATGAAGTCGAGCGTAGTGGGTTTTCTTACAATTTTCTTTCCCCCTGGTATCTATGGTCACTGCCGCTCTAAGAGACTTCCCACAGGAATCGAACTAAAAGAGAAAAGGAGAGGATAGCAGGGCAAAGAAAGGTAAGGGAAAGGCTAGAAGGGTATATGGGTGTTCGATATTTTCTTTTAAGGGGCCAGAGGCTGGTTGGCTTCAGCACAAACAGGGTCTTGATACACAGGTCCCAAGGTGTAAACACCAACTTTTACACTGTTTGTGTCATTGTTTTAGTTGTTGTCAGCTGGCCAAATGGGAATATTGTGTCACAGATGTAAAGGCAAGGTGGGTTTCACTGACACCGGCCCTTATGGTTAACTTCTTCCAGTCTTTGTGACAAACTAAGAACAATAACCTTGTAAAATCATTGATTGTTGGATGTGAAAGGCAACAGCTAAAATGTACTTTTTGAGAAGAAAATGAACAAAACCTTTCCCTGAGAATGAAAAAGCCCTTGTGGCTAACGGCTACAGAGAAAGTTAGATTTTTAGAGAAGGCAAATCAGATAGCAGGACAAACAATAACAACAGAGAAACCACAGAACAAGGCCTGAAACAAACTTTCATTGAAATATTCAATGTGACGGAAATATGGAAACGGCTCATCAATGGAGCCCTGTTCTCTGTCTTTGCCACAACCCCTTCGTAACACCCCCCTAGAATACCAACACCCACCATCGCAGCATAAGTGGAAGTGCAGGGTCAGCAGCGTCCCCTCTGGCCTTGCTGACCAACAGATATTCTAATAATCACCTTCCTTCTGTACTGTCAGGCCAGCAACCAATGGATCCCTTGTCCTGCCTTCGCCCTCCATCTCCACTTATACTAGGGGCTTTACGGAGCGGCGCTGCTTCGATACATTAAAACTGCTGCCCCATGATCAAACGAGCAAATACCTCCCGGGTCAGCAAAGGGCTACCCCACGTCAGTTAACAATGCAGCATTTAAACATCAGTCGTATGCAAAGCGGCTGGTACACAGGGGAAGAGATGGGCGGCAGGAGAAAGCACAGAAGCAAGGCCTGGACTGGAGAGATAATGAGCGCAGGAGCACACTGGAGAACATCAGCAGCTATTTAGCGCTTCCGTGTCAGCTCCTACACAGCTTTATGATGAAAATATAAGATGTGAGGCTCCATCAGCATCATAACAAGGATGCGCTAATGGCTGAGCCGAGCACATATTTATATAGCTCAAAATGCAGACTCAGTATTAATGTGTTGGATTCTGAGTTGCTCTCAAACATTTTCATCTGCTGTCTAAATCAAAACTTGCAACTTCCACTGATTCTCACAAAAATATTTCGGAAATGTCTGCAAGTTTGCAATAAATGCGACAGAATATTATTCATTATAGATACTTGGGCCGTTTTAATAAAGCAGAAATGGAATGATAATTGTCAACTTCAGGAGATAATTATGGTACGTACTTAAGGCGTGCTCTTGTCAGCATTTGATGTTTGAAAATACAACACTTAACACATAAGCATAGGTCATATTTACCCATGAATTATATGTACACACAGGGACTATGTTTGCGGATTTGTTTACAGTATACAATCGTCCCAATGTGAGATACTAACTCAAAAACAAAGAATTGAAACTATTGTTTTTACATTTTAGAAAACTGAGGAGGGTGAATCCATTTTAGTGTGAAGAACCCTTTAATACGGCTTAAGGGTGAAGAGGTGAAGAAGAGTTTTCTTTCTGGCTTATCCCTCTCTTCCTCTGCCTACTGCTTGGTTAACCGACTGACCTGCTGTCAAAGGAGCCTTTGTGAGTGCGCTTTGGCGGAAGGCCAATCAGATCCTCCGGCTTGTCTATCTCAGGGAGGAAAATGGCGCCCCTGGTATGCCATCAGTGGCAGAAATGTGCAGACAGTCTGACTGCTGAGGCAGGCTTGGCTTGCTGTGGCCCTTCCAAAAACTATGCCGGAGGAATTACCTGTTTGGCCCTTGGCCAGAGGGACTCGTTCTACAAGGGCTGGTGGTTATTTATCTGTTTATTCACTTAAACCTCATGCACACAGGCACTTTAAAAACAACATTGCAACTCCTTCACACCCACTTCCACAGGTTCTGATAACGTTCTCCTTTGAACTACACAGGTAGTTTCAAGGGGTTTGAGTTTGTAACAAACAGTTTTATGTCAAAAGGGTTCTTATTCCAAAGCAAAGCTGCATGAAAACAAGTACTGAATGACTGCTGTGTTAAATCAAATAACTTACTCTAACTTTTATTCACTACAGTGTAGAACAGTTCACTTTTATCTTTGTGCAAACCCATAAACATCCACATATTAATGTTGGATTCACCTTTTTTCGTGCCTGTATTTTGGCAACATTGCAATGACACTGCATTAAGTAATTGTTTTTTAAGTAATTGACCAAATTAATTTGTTATGTACAATATATACAAAACAAACTGTACCATATATACATACCTAAAATGCAAATATGCAAAGGCTTATTGGGCAAAGTTCATACAGTAGGATATCCTGAAACCAAAAAAAGGCTTTTACAGGTATAGTGTGTACATGTGAGACTGTGGGAACTCCCCCACTTGAATCAGACACTGAAACGACAAACACCACACAACAAGAATACAAGTTCTGACAAAGCCCTGGTTTACACTAAACAGAGATCACTACTTGCTCACTGCACAATCCCTGTTCATTTCCAGCGTGTAAAACCTGCCAGAGACGAATTCAACTGCTCAACAAAGTGCCACTTGTGACACATCATCCGAGGAAGCATGTGTTTAGGCTTCTGCTTCAGAAACAAACTTCTGACAGCGGGAGATGATGAAACAGAGCAGATCCAAAATTATTCTCGCACTCCTCAGAACCTGCTAAACCTGCTGCAGCCTGGAGCATGCCCCCCCTCACCTTCCCCCAGAGAGAAAGACAGAAAGAAAGTGAGAAAAGGGACAGAGAAACTAGTTAAAAGAAAATAGAAAAGGATCGGAGGGTGATGTTGGAATATTATTAAAGATTGTAAATGTGCACTGAGCAAACAAGAGGGCCTACAATCCTTTACCTAATGTAAGCAATGCCGTTAGTATACAAGAAGTTCATCTCTCTTAAGATTACGATATACACACACTTGAACGTACACACACAAACATTTCCTCAACCTCTGTTACATACTGTACGAATTGTAAAGACACACTCGGCAGATCATAAACCTCCACATGTTTAGACCCAAACAGAAACACCATTCTTGGCTGTGCTCACGTGTGTGTGCCATGGGGTGGGGTAAGGAGGATAGTCGAGACTTGCTCATTTCACACTGCGAGGTGAGCCAGGGAGCAGTAACAGAATCTAGCCATAAAATATGGTGGAAAAAGGGGGAGGGAGGATGACTGCAGCCCGTGGTAAAGTACGTGTCTAGCTGCCACCTATTCCTCCCTCCAAGCCTTTTCTCACAGTTATCCATTATCATAACCCCTGTCTCTGTCTGTGGGCATGACTGACACACAAGCCCCCTTTTTGCGTGGCGGCTCTCACCTCGACTGGACTCCCGCTGACGTAAACTGAGCATGTGGGAATGTTATTTGATGAAGAAAAAGCTGAAAAATGAATTACAGAATTCTGTTTGACCTCTTGTGATCCACTGAATACATTTTGTGAGTTTTCTTCGACATTTCTTTGAATTATTCTCATGGCGCGATATAAAAAAAAATCATTATTTTGATCTTTAACGAACATCGTTATTGTCACTTTCAATCATTAGTCAACTTTCCTTGGTCAGCCGGTCAAAGGCAACTTGAAAGTAAAAAAAAGAAAAAACCAGCAACAAAATTAGACTCAAGCTGAAATGGCTCACATTTACTAAAAATGGCGTGTTAGTTAAAACCTGGCAGAACGGATCTCTTCATATTTCATCTTTAGAAGTCAGGGCTCTTTTGAATTTAACCCCTTCAGCTCGGCAGCACTATCAAAGTCTCAGGTTCTCCGGAGGGGGTCCACACCTCAAACGTTGCCACTGTCAACAGGAATAACCCTTATCCCCATCTTCTCCTTCATTTGGGTTAAGTGTATCAGCTCTCAGAGCCCACGCAAGGAAAAGCAATTCAACGGAGGTGAAAAAAAAACGAGGAGAGAGAGGTGGATTTGAAATGAGAGGTGGATTTGAAATGAGAGTTAGGAGAAAAAGTTTTGAATAGCTGGACTGTGCTTAATGATATAAAATCCACATAGCTAGGCAATTTCCCAACAACCCTTATTATTTAAGAGTTTTCGATATGCTTGTCTAAAGAGGATGTATGATCAGATAGACCTGAGAGGCACTTATTTGCCAAGTGTTCCAGTTACTGTGCCATTGTGAATCTGAGCAGATTTCACGGGTTATCCTATTCTTGTCTGCAGGCCACAGTGGTGTGTAAAATGAGAGGGAATGCAATGTTTTTGGAAATCTAATTTGAGGCCTGTGTTTGTTTTCCTGGCCTTACTTTGCAACCAGGAGGCTGGCTCCAAAGCAGCACAACTCTTTTTTTCCCCCCCGTAGTTGCACAACAACAATGTCCAACACCAACCAAAAACCTTCAATTCAATAGAGTGAAGGACATTAAGCTGCTTTTCTCTTCTCCTGGGTCTCTCTCATTAACGCCAAATATTTAAGCAGACAGTTAATTGGGAGGTTATTCACCATGTCACAGGAACATATGCACACTTACATACATATATGCGTATTTAAAAAACACAAATATTAACAGCCATCTTTGGCAGCTAATTGCAACATGTTCCCTGTGGGAGGAGAGAGGGGTCCTCGGTCGATAATTAATCCTCGTTTGGAAAAGTAATGACATTCATTAGCAGGGAATCGAGCCAAGTGCCATTATTTACATGGCAATAATCTGGAGCTTGCTGGTGGCGCTCTTTTAATGTTACAGAAATAACTCTGGGACAGGGGACGAGTACAGTTGCTTCCATCCCTTTTTTCTATGTCTTCACACCCAGGAACAATTAGGCCCAGGCGAACAGATGGGGACGCCTCTGAGTGAGAAAGCTCCTCTGAACAACTCTTCATCTCCTTCTTATCTCACACTCTCATTCACATGCACTCGGGGTACTCACATATACGCACACATGGC
The DNA here is from genome assembly GCF_949606895.1 of Notothenia rossii. NCBI lineage: Eukaryota > Metazoa > Chordata > Actinopteri > Perciformes > Nototheniidae > Notothenia > Notothenia rossii. The sequence continues at coordinate 12,520,404 of NC_136910.1, forward strand.
CACAAAGTAGAAAGTGTACACAAATCCGGGCAGGCACACAAAAACACAGTTTAGATATACACTCAAACCAGCGAGCTTACCAAGTACGGATCATGCTGAGTACACTTTTAACGTAACTGTCAAAAGACGAGCCCCCTTACAAGAGGCTAAACAAGAACATTGAAAATATGGACACATTGAAACACGAGCTGTGACGTTAAAAACACAAACGATGGCCTTAGATATTCATAGCAAAGAACACTGGCTTTCACTGTTGATGAAAAGCAAAGCTTGACATAGCAAATGTCAGCTCTTATGCGTGCATAATTTAAAGTTATAATTGAGAAAACTTACCAGTCAATAGATACTACATAGGTTCAGAGAAAGTGTGTGCTTTGTACACATTTCCATAACACAAAAAGGTACAAATATGTGTTAACACTGCTGAAACTGGTGTGATAGAAAATGTTACACAAAGGGTCACTTGTTGCGCAACCTTGAGGTTTCCCACAATGGTACTAGCCTCTGCACGATGTACTGCTAGGGATGTACACATGAATGGAAAGCGATGAATGTGAAGACAAAGCAAACCTATCCTCAATACCGTTCACAAAGGTTCAACAACTGTAAGCATGTATTTGTTCACAATAAGGAAAGCAGTAATGTGAGAATGTATAGAAGAGAACATAACAGTCAGCTACTTAATTTTACAACCAAGGTTATATAATCAGCTGTTGCTTGTGTGATAATCTACATTTCATTTGAGGATTTTTTCATCAATAGTGCAACTCTCCAAAATAACTATTCACAATTCACATAGTATGTAAAACAACATAACTGAATAATTAGAAAGTGTATTTTTAATATTCACCCCATTTGACAAAGAAATAACTAATGGGAATACAAATAAACAGTGTACTATTTTAATATAATCTAACCCAAAATGTGATGTATACACTGTTCAAACTGCAGTGGGACATGTTTTAATGTAGTATGACATACATGTGTGAACAAAGAGGGGCTATTATTTCCCCCCCTATGTTTTGTATTCACGTGTAATTGTCTCTGTCACTATAAAGCACTTTGAGAGACATTTCTTGTATAAAACAGAAAAAGATGTGGGTTTAATGTATTGGTGGACTTTATGGTAAATGTGTCATAAATCATTTTACAACACATCACCTAATCACTTTCAGGATCATTATCCCAGTTGACCTGGATTCTGCCCGGTTAATCATTCTGTCCAACATCATGCAGCAGGTCAATGCCATGAAAACTAATACCCCTGTTATTGTGCGACCTGTTACCCGTCTTTGTCGAGCTAAGTACAATGATTAAGGTGTCAGTCCCTGGGGAACCATGAGACATAAATGAGCATTCACTTCATAGCCTCACAGTTTCAGAAAGCCCTTAGCTTTCACGGACACAGTCAGGGGATAGTCCCTGCAACCTTTGGTCATGATGACAGGGAGTGTTCCATCAGGCAGTCTTTACCCATAAGATTAGGTAACATCATGTCGTGTTTGCTGACACTAAGGAAGCAGCCTCTTACCCCGTAGGGCCTCCTCCACCGCCATATGCTGTTACCTATGCCAAACAATGGACTCTGTCAAAGAGACAAACCCTAAATATCTCGTTATCACTCCTTCTCACCGCTTCATCTAAATACCCTAAAGTAGTACGATTCATGGAGAAAACTAAACAATGTGAGGTTATAAAAACGCCTAAACAAGGCCATGCTATTATGGAATTTTCTTTGCTCTTTCAGTAACTTCTGAATTCATTAATTCACAATGGTGTCCATTCTGTAACATAATGGTTGTCTCCAATTTGTGACCTAACTTGAAATTAAACCTACTTGCCCTCTTTCCTCCCTTGACGCTGACCAGATACCGGGCTGTTATTTTAGCTATTGGGAGGACTGAGGCCTAGGGTGACCTTTTCTGAGCCGAAGGGAAACTTCCTCGAGAAATCCGATAAAATCCAGGGCCCGGGCCTCGCTAATTCGTCCATCCAGCTTGCTGCACTTCCACGACCTCTTTTCCTTCAGCCACCCCCCACCAACCCCCCAATCGATCTGCTTATCTCCCGAGATCAAAGGCTCGCACCGCCGTTGTACATTTAGCCTCGGCTGGTTCCTCCCACATCATGTCTAAATATTAATGATAATAAAGTCTCACACCCATCCCTGTGTCAGGCAATTACAGCCAACATTGATCCTCAGCTCTCTGCTCCAATTAGAACTCACCGCTCGTAATGCGTCCTAGCACATCAAAGGATAACAGCCATTGATCCACTCCTGGATCTTAACGTTTACCGTTAGAAGAGAGGGAGGAGGTGGTGGCATGGTGGGGGGAAGCAATATTCTGACTAGAGAAGAAGAAGGGAGAAAATAAATCATTTCATCCACACAGTCAGGTAAAGGAAGTGCTGAAACTCAGAGGGTAAAGCATGGCAGAGGGTGCTCAATAATAACGGACATTTTGACAGTTCAGGACGCAACTAGCAATCCGGAAAGACTCCTTCATAACAGCATGGCCAAACTTACCCACTGAAAACTCTACTCTCGTTTATTTCAATCTAGATCTTTTCGCTTAAAACTGTTTGCGAAAAAAGTGATGATTTCACAGCTGAAGATCACAAAGTAAAATTGAAGGGTCCATTTGTAATTTCAGCTCAGGGACAATTCATTTCAAAACTCTCAATGCCAGTCTTGTTATTATGCCTATTTCTAAATATTGATGACTGAGCCGCAACCAAACTTTATAAACAAGGAGAAAACAACTCTGGGATCAATCCTGTACAATAAAGGTCTCAGTGGAAGGCAAGAAAAGCTTCAGTCGAACAGGATTTATGATGTAACTCCCACATCTATGTCTTTAGGCCAACTATCCTTTACAACTGACCTCACTGAACTTTCAAAGTTTGAGTAAATGGAAATATTTCAAATCGAAGTATAGCTTACATTACATTCCACAGCGGAAAACACTCAGACAGAGGAACGGAATAGACAACAGGGTAACATTTGACCCATTGAGTCAATAGACAGCGACATGTCACCATTAAACCAGGGACATTCCTTGCACAAATGATGCTAAACAACCCCAGTGTTGACACCATTATTTGACAGGGCTTGTTGTTGTGCTCTTTCTCTGCTGGACTGATGCTCTGATAGTCCTGGCCTTGGGCTCGACCTCACAGCCGCCTTTGTCACAGAGCTGGAGGAAGGCTTAACCATCACTCTGTGCTACAATGATACTCTTCATGGCACCATAATACACTGAAACTACTGTGCAACTGGAATGCAACCCAATGGTTTGTATACCTACAATTAATTGACTGACCATGGCTGGCCTTTTGGCACAAAGCTGAAATATGTCGAGCAATGAGGTACAGTAGCAGTAGAAAAATAAATTAAAGACAAGCACAAAATAACTACACCAATTAATTTAGCAACGACACTGTATATACTGGTATCAGCAAATCCTGCATTGTATACTGTATGACGATTAATGCCCGAATAGGGAAAATGGACTCTTGTCTTTGTGTGTTGAGGTTCATTTAAAGGTCATGGAACAGCAACTGTCTTGACAGTTATGTTAAATGTATTTCTAGGTTTATATTAATAAGTAATACCAAATCCATAAACGGCTATTCTAAAAACAACAACCATGTTTTAATTGATAACTTTACACGTCATCACAAACCAAAAGTTCCATCACAAAATCAAATAGTTCAAAAGTGCTAAATGTCCACCAAGACATATTTTATGCCATACCAAATGTATCTGAATGGTTTAAAAGTCTGTGAACCCGTAATACCTTAAGCCTTTTTCAGCATTTTTGTGTACGATATCTTTTCCTCTTCTCAACCCAATGTCCTCTGGTTGTGGTATCCCTCACTATTATACGCTTTGCTAACATGGTGCTTTGCTTCAACTCTGTACCTCGGCCTCTACCAAACGATGTAATTAAAGATTGGTTAAATGAAACCAGTGTTTAGAAATGGTTTATGTCAAGTCTTTTCTGAAATGCCATACCACAGGGAAACTTGAGATGGGAAGGGTGTGCATCGACGTCATGTTAAATAAAGAAGAGTCTTGACCTGAGGAGTCCGGCCAAACAACTAACCAACAGTTAGTGTGAGCCAGGTCAGAAGACGAAGGCTGTGTACAATTGTAAGGCAATGGTAACGTTAGGAAAACATTTGTTGTTGGCTGGGATATCGGGCTCCTCACATGTTAGTGATACTCAGTGATCCATTCAGGTCAGCTGAGGAGAACGAGGAGATTGGCGGGCTCCACAAACAGGCTGAGAAAGTGACACTAGGGTGCTAGGCCAAGACATCAGTGTCCTCACAGCTTTCCTTTAACACTGAAGCAATGTTAGCCCTGGCGCCATCAGAATATGGGTTGGGGTTTAAAGTTTACACGGTGGCGGACAGGATGTCCATGGGACCCAGAAAACTGTCAGAAAATAAACAAATATGCTCTAAATGTTGAGGGAACAGTTTTGAGGGCTTAACGAAATGGTTCAGAGAGAATTGGATATTTATGTAAGGGTTAACGTAGTAGTTACCTGGTTCAGATATGGGTCAAATAATCTGTATTTTGTACATTATTTTCTAACTAGGTGATTTGAAAGAGAATCCTGTTTTACTCAAAACAATTGTTTTGCATATAAAATTACCAAAATTAATTATCACTAGACTTTTTTCATGACAATGTGCTTATTTTGATTATCTATTTAGTTAGTGTTTAAAGACTGTGATTAGCTGTTTTTTCTGGTGCCAGTAGCATAGTACCTAATCCTGAAAGTAACAATCGAAACAGGGAAGGGAATGTCTAGATAGGTCAGCATTTTTCATTTTCACACATCCCTTTAAGAACATTGACAGATACAATATGGCCAACTGGACTTTTTTGACGGAGGAGGCAAAGTGTATGCATGCGTGTGAGAAAAAACGGTATTTGCGTTACATTGCACTACAGGGGAAGAAATCAAAATATATATTTGCAATATTTGTTTTCAGTGCTGTTCTGTGAGCAAGGTTGTTCAAGTTGAGATGAATCGCGATGGGATGTTGTTGACCCTTGAGGTGCAAACTAAGATCCCTGTCGCCACAGAGACGTGGTGTGAGCGAGGAAGTCTTCCCTCTAGTTGGCAGCAGGCCTGGCCTAGCACCCGGGTGCTCAGCCAACAGCTCCTCTCCTGTGTCAGACCCCCCCTCCCTGCCCCCTTTCACCACCTCTTCCTCCACAGACTTTACGATGCCAGTCTGACTGGATGGAGCGGGCCAAACAAGACCCAGCCATCGGGCCAAAGGGGCAACGGAACTGCTGCCAGCTGGGCCAGCACTTCACGGCCGAGCACCACTCTCCAAACAAACAGTGCATTGGGCCACAAGCCACGGGCAACATGGAACCTGTCATTACCAGCCATGCATTGCTGGTTCACTCCCCAAAACCCAAGCAAGGCCAAGGGCTTGAACGTGTTCTGCACTTGACTCAAATTTCTCAGCCAGGGTATGCCATGAGAGAATTCCTTTTTTGGATCTAAGCTAAATAATCAGCATATCAAGGTTTATTTGTCTTTTTACCTCTTTAAATAATATTGATTATAATTGTCATCACTTTTAAAGCAAAAAGAAGAATAACTTTAAAGTCAAGACTGACACGTTTAAGACATATGAGTGAAAAAGTAAGACAGCGCCTACCAAACAGTCCCTTAGCATTAACTGCATACCATCTAATTATACAACATTTAGAAAACTTCCTATGGTCCCTGTGCTTAAAACGGACTCTATGGGCATTTGACCTCAATGGGGTTTTCTTCACTGATTAAGGTTCTACATGCTTTTGTGGCATAACTCTGCTTTGTCCTTACGAATTTGGCTACAAAAGATGATCGTTTAGGGCAGCTATCATGAAAGAAGTATTTTCTACATCACTAAAAATATGAATCAGTGAGAGGAAGGAAAGCTACGATTTGATGTCCAACCATGCTTTCAATGGATTTCACTTGTGGAACAAAGGCAAATATGGAGGGACATGTAGAAACAAATAAATGTGTCTAAAATTAATTTTGAGAAAAAGTGTTTGAGTGGAGTTTAGTGACCACGTATTCGTCTAAAACACACAATGCGGCAACACATGGTACAAGTTCCAAAAACCCAAACCTTAATTGATCTTAGATGATGACGGTATCAGCCAGCAGGAATGAAATGCATTTAGTTTGAGGATGTGCTTAAGTGAGCATATGGATAATAAACAGCAGCTACATACATTTTCACTAAATCTAAGCTAGTTCAATTTAAAACTAAGGCCTTGGACTAAAAGCATTTCGAGGCAGACATTCAGTCTATAGGCTGCTGCCTCGGCAGTTTAAAATGATGGCCTCTTTGTATGAACCTCAGTCACTTTCTAAAGGCTCAATGACCAAGATGAATTGGGTCAACAATACCCGAAAAGAGTTTGAGGTGATTTACTTCGGTTGCAAAACTGATGTTATTGAACCTTTTACATTTCCAAAGCAAGAGCAAGAATCCATCTCTAGTATTATTTATTATTTTCTGACAAAACACTGCAAAAATAATAATACAGATTAAAGGGTATTGTACTAATTTGGATGGATATTTGATATAATCATACAAAGCTTTAAAAGATGAGATGGAGTTTTCATTATAAACACATTTTAAATGAAAAGTATTTAAGTGAAATATAATAACTAGATGACCCAAGAACAAAAGAGAAATTTGTTCCTTTGTTATATGTATTTAGTCTAAAACGATTGATTCTACACGTTTTAATATTACAATATACAAATTCAAATAACATTGACAATAATTATTTCTGTAAATTAAAATGTGTTTTAAGATTGTATTGGGCGTAACCACACATAGTCACATACATATATATATATATTTATAAAGCCCTGTTTTCAAAAATAATTGTTATGACCATTGTGTTTTATACACCATTGGATTTCCATCCACAGCAAGTACCACCAAATTAAAGTAAGCATGAGTAATGGGGTCTGTCCCTTGGCCTTAACTTTTTTTTAATAATAAAACAAACTCAAGGTCAGGCTTTTAGCTTATAAAAGATACCAATATTGTTAAGTATTTTTGACAAGAGCTGAATCCTGATGCCTACTACTGTTTTGCCTTGCACGCTTTTCCATTCCTTGAAAAAAAAAAGTGGTCCACTTTATATATTGTTTTGCCTGTTGTGATAAAGGGGATCTTTTATGCCATCAACTACATGGCAACAATGTTCTGCCTTTGTTTCATTGCACCATCCTCGGGGTCCGTTAGAATGAGATACAGATATACACAGACGGATAAAAATGATTGATGGGTTAGAAGAAAATATTTAAAAAGAAAGCAAGACAAATTCAGCATTTGTAAATATTTCAAGCTCTTGCACCCTGCCAAAGAGAGATCTAAGGGGCAACAACAATAACAGCAACATCTATACTTAACCATCCGTCCTGATGCAAACACAACTTAAGACAGCTGACTTATTTTGTTGCGGCTGTTTTGAAAAAACATATTTCGGTTTGGTAGAAAACTTAACACAGTAGCAATCTGACACCCCATTTGACATGATTTCACATGAAGTTATCAGCTTCAATTATTTAAAAAAATATATAGTAGGTTTTTTCTGTCCCCTGTTACAGTCACTATATGATATATCTGACTGAACGGACTGGTAAGAGACAAATATGGTGACATAAATAAATGATTGAGAGTGGACTGAAAGTGCAAGGAAGGTATGTACAGTGCAAGTGTTTGGGCAGAAGCCACTGTATCTTGGCAAGCAATAGAGCCAGAGAGCAACTAATCATGGCACAGGGGTCCCATGTCCTGGCATGGATCAAGATGGAATAGTGCCCGACATGCGCATATGGGTACATGAGTCTATTGCAAAGATATAGGAAACAAAACAGCCATTTTTCTCCTTGACACAAATACTGGCATCCAGTGATGCGGTTGCATTCCACAATATTCCAGGCAGCTGTTGCATAGTATGCCCAGAAGTATGCACAATGGCTTGCTGGGAGGGAACAACAGTCAAATAAGAGACAATGTGATAGGTTCTAATTGCTTCAAAATGTCCTGAAGAAGGCCCCCTATTATCTATTTAAATCGGCTGATAATGGGAGGCAAGGAGGAGGAGATGGAGAAGGGGAGGAGGAGTAGGAGGGGGCGACCTAGGCAGAGGGAGAAAGCTATCCTCTGCGCTGCTGTCGCCTCATTATTTTCCGTCTTGACGGACGCCCGCGCTCAACCCCTGGATGAATGGCCCTGTGCTGAATAAGTTATCGCCAGACACACAAAGGGAAGAGTGCCACAAACAACACAGCAGTACTGCAAAGCATGATATTTTTTTTTCCTCTCTTTCTCAGTCTTTCCTCCCCCTTTCCTCCCCCCCTACCCCTGCTTCCTCTAGACGTAAGGCAGGCCCTGCCACAGACTGAGATCTCACCTGTAATTTCTAAAGAAGCTCACAGTAGGTGGGGGGAAAAAAACGTAACGGATATAATCAAATGAAAGGGAGGAAGGATGCAGGCATCTATGTTTTCTGAAAAGCTATATACCTGTACTCCTCCATTTTGTTTCATCTGTCCTTTTTTGTTTGTGCAGCTCCTCAGTGAAGACAGGGACCTCCTTTGGACAGCATCTGAAGATGTTGCAGAGGATGTCTTTTTGTTCTTCTTAAGACAAGGCCCACAGATTGATCAGTGAAAATAGTATTGTTTCATCTGATTTGTTTCCTTCTTTTGTTGTGTGGATTGCTAGGGCCTAGCATATCAAATCAAGATCACATCTTTAAAATGCTCCCACGAGGTGGTGTGTGAGAGGCTTCCCCGTAGTTCCTAAAGGGGATTGTGGAAATGATGACTACAGGAAACAGTCCCCAAAACGGTGGTTATGGCTGCAGTTTGCTCTACAGCCGCCAATCAGTCTGCCTTGCTGTCACTCAAAAGTAGCGGTGGAACTTTTGGACAGGAGAGCCTCTTTCCCCTCTGACCGGGAAATCAGAGGGTGCCGTGGCCCGACAGGCGCTCGACGGCAGATCAAACAGGGCGGGTACCCTTGGAGTGACACCTGGAGCCACTTCAAGGGATGAGAGCGCCACTGATCTCCAGTCATCTCGTCAGAACGACAGTCTGTCAGGGTTAAAGGAGGGGGGGGGGGGAAGAAGCTCTATCAACCAGGACGGTTTGAGCGAGGTTGAACGAAGGATCACCTCAATGTCATGGATGGCTGACCCTCGAGCATTTGGAGAAGGGATGGTACTGTGAGAGTTTTTGGATGGAATTTTAAAGTTTGGCCTTGATACCTAGTTAAGGGACTAGGTGATATTTAGGTTATTGTGCTGATAAAGCAGTTGTCACCACGATATGTCAGAACTTCTTTTTGTTCTGCTTTGATTGTGAATGCCATCTACATTAAAATGAATGAATGAATTGACGCTAGCCCTCTGTCTCAAACTCTGACATGTTTTGGTTTTAACAAAATGTTAAGAATTTTTTCAGGACCAATCTTGGAATGATTGAGATTTATCTATTAAAAAAAAACAGAAGTTCGCTATGGACTAGATAATAGGGAAAGGGAGATATGTAGGGGAGAATAAGGGGGCTTTGGCAGCCAGTTAAGAGAGTCAATCCTCAACAGACAAATGCATCCCTTATATAAAACAACAACACGTCTTTGCCCTTGTCAACAACCCCTTCTTCTACAGCCTTGGCTTGTGTGTGTGTGTATCTTTTCCTTTCTGCAGAAAATGTCCCATCAGCACTCTCTAATGGGCGAGGTGGAGGAAGAGAGGAAAAGACAGAGATAAAGCAGGAGGAGAGCGAGAGCGAGAGGGGTGGCAGTGGTGCTTGCTTGGCTCAGGAGCAGCGAGTAATGAGGCTGAGGCGCACCCTGTCATTGTCCCAGCAGCAGCAGCAGCGCGCCCACACACACACACACACACACACACACACACACACACACACACACACACACACACACACACACACACACACACACACACACACACACACACACACACACACACACACACACACACACACACACACACACACACACACACACACACACACACACACACACACACACACACACACACACAGGTATCTCCTATCTACAAACGAGACACTCAAAAGCCTGATATTCAAAAATACTTTTATTTTGATCAAGTTATTTTAGTAATATAACTTGATAAAAATAAAAGTGTTTTTTATATCAAAATTGTTTTATAGTTATTTTGATGGTTTTGTATCTTATATCTCATTCAGTCATCTGATCTTCAAAGGAAGAGATGAGTCCTGTCATCGGGACCATCACAGTCTTTCTGATGTGGAAGTATACATTTGCCTTATATATATATATATATATAATATATTCGTGTCTCCTTGCTAAAGTAAATTGGCCTAAAGACCAGCAATGTCTTCCAATTTCCCTTGTCTGTCTGTCAACAGTCTAAACTATCAACCCAAAATACCTTTACAGGCTAACATGCTTTCCTCAATCCATTAAACATGTGCATGCACAACAGCTGCGCTCATCTTCAAATGTTTAAAGTTGAGCTAGGGGTTGCGGAGAGGGCAGATATGATTCATGTTTTGTCACTTTGCTGCTTTGCCAGAATAAAAACAGACTGGACATTAAAAGGGACAGAATGCTTCCCTGGAGGTGGCAGAAAAGGCCAGGGATAGGATTGACCCAGAGGGATGCTGCAATGTGGGGGTGGGGGGCAGGGGGTTGAGCAGGGTGGTAATGATGCCAGGCTGAACAAATTGCAAAGCAAAGGCAATGTGTTTAAATGTAGTACATGGAATTATCGTGGCAGCAACATGGAGAGGAGATCAGAGAGAGTGAGATCCACTGGGAGTGATCTGCCACTCTCGGGACAGAAAACACGAGGCTCCGCTATGGCTACTGTGATGAGTTCAGATGTAATACAAAAGTAAGATAGAATTTAAAATAGGGCAAACCTGTGATAGACATCAAGTATAGTCAAATGTTCCGATAAAACTGACCGTTTATGATCGTAAATGCACGTGATGGTCGGTATAATGGTGGAGGAAAGTGCCAGAAAGGCTGAAACGACTACATTGGGCTGACTCATGACCTCACATCTGATGTGCTTTCCTTTGCTTTTTTCACACTAAAAGAGAGTAACACAAAAGACAACATTTTAAAAAAACAAACAAGAAAAAGCAAAGGAGAAAACATCTGATCTGCAATCTGAACCATGTTTCAGCCTCAATTAAAATAAATCTTATCTTTTTGTTCAACTTCATAACACGACTTCAAGAGGGCCCCAAGACTCCGATCACACCACAGCTCACTGGTAGGGTTGAATTCCATTAATAATGTGACCTACATATCCCAGTAATTAATATTCCAAACAGACGGATAGAGAGAGTACTTATTTGCCAATAATACAGGATAAAGGCAAAACTTACAGATCTTAGGGAATCATAAGTGCGCCCTCTCCAGATGTTTTTTTTTTTTGGGCCATGCACTTTGGTCCAGTGGCTCATGACTTTGATAGCATGTGCGTCTGTGGGCCAAGCAACGAAGATACAAAATATGTACATTTTCATGTGAATCACGCAGGGACGAAACTTTAGATTTTTCTATAGGCAAGAGTGAATTGTACATATTTTTCTTTAGTTTTACTGTATGAAAAGGTTTGTGTTCAATTTAATGAATCAATCAGCAGTACACTGAAAAAACTGAAACGTTGACTTGAACTGAATGCATTATGTAAAAAAAGTTGATCAGTTGAAAGCAATAATATTAGGTTTAGATAAAACGTATTAGGTTCAACTTAATACTTTAGCTTTACATTAATCTAATACAGTTATGTGACATTTGTTGACATAATACACAATAAAGTCAATGTTTCAGACAGAATTCAAAATATATTTTCACTGAACTAGCCACATGCACCCACAGTTGTCAAATATGAAAAAGGAACTGGGTCGCATAATAAGACAGCATGTAAAGACAGGTTTAAAGAAAAGGAAGTTAGTGTCTTGGTAACAGTGCGACTGCCTCAGCCTGTGAGCGACTGCCTCATCCTCATGGCGGCTCATGGGCTGATCTCTTAATCAGTGTCCAGAGTGTGCATGAATCCTCTTCTGAAGGCTGAGGCTGTGTCCATCTTGCCTGCCCGTCGCTACTGCCAGTCCCAGCCATGAATATGGAGCTGTTCTGTGGCTGGGAGCTTGCTTATGTTTTCTGTCTGATATCTAGGCCCCATTCCCATTTCAAAGGGAGGTCCACCCGGGGCTTTGACTTTTTGATCTGCCTGGCGACTGAGTCGACCACCTGCATGTGGGATCAGCTGCCAGCGAGAGCAGACAACCCCTCTGCTTCAAAATATACATCCTCCCCCCTCTTCGTCCTCCCAGCCTCATTGCCCTTCACTGTGCCCCCTCCCTCCATGAGGCTGCATGGAGCCCCAGTGGTCCTAACTGGGTCTGGAGCTGCATCCCGCTCCCAACTGAGCTCCCCGTGGTGGGTTAGATGCTTGAGATGTTCAGGGTAGTGGCAGGAAGGCTCAGGCTAAGGACACAGGGCCGTTTTGTATTTACGAGAAGCCATAGTGTCAGGTAAAAAAAACAGACGACTTGTCAAAAGGTCTGTGGCTTTTCTAATCAGAGATGGTGATCCATACTGTGAGCTGTAACCCTTCTCAATGCAGGCTGCACCAAACCTTTAATTCTTTCAGAAATAGCCAAATTGGTGGGTAATGAACACCCATTAATTGAAAGAAAAATCCAATACACAAAGTTTAAAAAACACATCAAAGCCAGCGGTGTGATTTTACAATTCAGACCCCAATAAATCAATCATTTCTTCACTGTCATAGCGCTTAATGGCAACTCGTGTTAATATCTTGAGACACCACGAACTGACTAGGATGTTCTTCCTCTGATAAGTTATATTGATGAGATATTAACGAGCGCCTCCTGCCGGGATTAAGGTGGAGTTAATATTTTACATTGCGTGTCACTAAAAAGGAATGCAGCCAGTAAAAGTGGTTTTAAAAAACCCAGATGCCAGCTGTAGCCAAAATATTTTCTCTGTGATACAAAGGGACTGGTGTTGGTGCTAAACAGGAACCAAAGGAAATGATAATAGTTTATTTGATGATCATAGATATTAATATGATATCAGGATTCCTTTTCCGCCTCATTGGGATCACTGTGCCTGTCACGGTATAATTAAAACCCATAGGATTTCAGAATATTGAATTTAAAATGAACTAAGAGCGGATACCCACCACTAGACCACTGAGATCCACTAAGTAAATGAGGACCGTTGACGTGAGAAAGAGGATACTGTTTTTTTACGAAACAGTTATCAACCAGGACCCAGCCAATCAACAGCACCGACACAGTGTTTTATACTAATTACCCTCATGGGCTGTGATGATTTTCACAGAGCCAAATTTGTTAAGATTCATTTTCAAACAAAGCAACAGCTATTTGAGATGTCTGTGTTTCTGACTGTTTCTTACAAATAGGTGATACGAAGAGAGTCTTTAAGTTAATTAGCTTTCTTGAACCCTGACAGCTAGCTTAATGAGTGTCTAATTGTTTCCCAGCTGGGGTGAAACCCCCAGACCACAAAGAAAAGGAGGTGTGAGAGAAGCTACACCAACAATGAAGAAGCACACCATGTATCCTTTTGATAACGACTGTTCCCTCCTTCTTCTTACCGCACACTGAAGCCTATTTGTCTGACTATGGACCAAGGCCAACGTGTTTACTGTTCATCATTTTAAAAAGAACTGTGCGGTTATTTATTTACACGATCACTATCACAGTTTAGTGGCAAAACAAAGCTATATCTCTCTGTGTTATCGATGCAAAACAATTGTCTAAACCTTGTTGCTTGCAGAAACATATGATTTGGGGATTTAAATGTAGCTAATTGCTCCATTAGAACAAAAAGGAACACCTAACAAGTTATTTAAACACTTTTTTTTTTGTGTGTGTGTTCTTTGGTTTACAACATTTATACCCAACTATAAGTAAGAGTCCTTTACATACTCCTGGTAGACCTACGCAAAGCAATACACTACTTCTATAACTGAGACTCACAAGTGGAGAATGACAAAGCAACCAACCCCCCAACCCGAACCACAGTGTAAAGAAACTAATATTGCTTTGACAACAAAAACAAATATACAATTAATCAAAAGGCAGAAAAACCGGGGGAGCAAATAATGGATTGAATGGGGAAATGAGGACAAATTGCCTAAAAGGGGGTGGGGGGTGTGATATCATTGAACCAGCCTGAACTTACTTTTCGCTCTCACTTCTCTATCTCTGGTTATAAATGACTTCAGATTTGACGTTTCCAGCCCACAACCTTACAACAAAACACACTCTCTTTTATTCAAACAGCGAAGAAATGAAAAGGGAAAAAATGACTTTTGTTAAAGAATGACAGGGGGTGTATGTTGTGCTGCTCCCATCAAGCAGAAAGGCGGGCGGCAGTCGAAGGGGCTCGCAGCCGGGCCCCTCTTTGGAAGGCCCTCATAAATCCTGATTTGAGCGGGGCGCTAACCAGAGGAGGAGAGGCACGTCAACAGAGGAGGCTGGAGACTAGGAGGGGGGGGGGGCAGCATGCTTCTTAAAATGCTACGTCTGATTAAGTCTTCCCATTAGGTGACAGCTGAACTTTAACATTAATATGATAATATTGAAATAAGTGTGTTATTTACTTCAGCGGCGGCAGAGGGGGGTGGAGGGGAATAAAGGGAGGAAGGAGGAGGGAATGATGAATGATTTCTGGACAGCTTTGGGTGACATGCCAGGCGAGCTGACCCCCCCCCCCCCCCCCCGCGATCCTCCTCCTCTTCCCATAATCAGACTTGACAAAATGGAGACATATGCAGAAATATTGGTTACAGTCGGCGTCACAGCCCTTCTCAGGCCTCCCCTCTCTGGTAACTGCCGGCCGCCCTGTGAGCCGCCCTCCAAATTGTCTACGGGCACTGAAGCATCTATTTCAATTGGCACTTCCTTCCTGGCCCCAGGATTTTACATTTAGTCGGTGTCATTTACATATTACTCTTAATCAAAATCCACAGTGGGCGACAGGGAGGAAGAAAAAAAACAAGAAAGAGAGAGCGAGAAACAAAACCGTGGCGTCACGGTTCAGAGGTAGGCACACAGGCACTTTATAAAATGGAGATGTGACAAGACATTACGGTGTTAGTGTGTGTGTGTGTGTGCGTCTGCGTGTGTGAGACTGTGTGGATGTGTGAGTGTGTGATGTGGTGGCTGCATAAGATAATGCCAGGACTATTGAAATATTTGCGTGTGAATGCTAGTGTTTGTGTGATTGTTCGGGCTGCATGTGCGTGGAGAGACAAAGGCTGCGAGTTGAATATGGGTGGTAAGTGTGAAAAACAAAGGCAAAGAGAAGGAAATAATGGAGACGTGTACAGTGCGCACACTTGTCTTTTCTTGTCTTTTTTCTGCTGGCTGCTACTCTGTTCTCAGTTTACCCAGACACCAGTACCAGCGCATGTAACAGAACATCTTTCACACAGTTTGTTTGTGTCATTCAAACATACATTAATTGTCATACAATTAGAACATAAAAGTAATAACAATCATTTTATAAACCAAATTTAAAGATAACGAAAACCTTACAATAAGAGTTATACTTCAGAAGTATTGCATAAAGTGCAGTTGTTCCTTGTTGAGTAGTTTTTTTTGTATACATTTCATCCAAATAAAATGCCACCAATGTGGATAAAACCAACTGGTCACAATTGAACCAGTGACTACTTGTCATAAATGGCATTATCAGCATATTTATTTTATACTGAATATAATTGTACTGTATTCCTTCATTTATTTATTTATGTCCGTTGTGTATTGACATGTACCTGTGTTCTCCACAGTAGCGGCGCAATGTGCGGTCAAGAGCAACAACAATGGTTGGTACTCATCCTAAATGGAAAGATGGATCACTTTAAGGTGCAGAAACAAGGTCCGTACCTGCCTCTTACCTTCTCAGCATGCCGGTGAGGATGCGAGAACTCTTGCCCAGGTTGGCGTCCGTTTCTCTCAGCTGGGGGAATAGAATTGGGAAAAATAAAAGTTTTAGTTTCCATCGTGAATAAACAATCCTAAAGGTTATTAAATACAGTCTACATATAAACTACTCATGCAAGGCCATACTGTATAGGCTATACTTGTATTGCTGGCCTCAAGGGAAGGTACATTGCTCAGAGGGCACCTCTAAAGTTTGACATTTTATTCCTACACCAAATTGTTTGGTTGTAGAGAGAGATGAATCGAAGAAACTTGATAACAAAAGTATTCACTTTATTTTACTGTTATGTCACGTTTCTTTTTATTTTATTTTTTACAATAGAACATCTCTAAGTTAAGAGCAGATTTCCACTAAGTAAGGACTGGTCTTTCTAGCCCTCTGCTGATCATGCTGCAAAGCAAACATTAGAATCATGCAGGGAGAAAGAGTGAGACGGGCCCTCAGTGTACCCAGGGAGCACGAGAAGCACACTTGAAATAATGAACATGGGTATTCAGAGCTAATTGCCGTGGATATTTTTCCTCTTGCTCCATCTACTGTCTTTTCTTTCTCCCTGCCTTTATTTTTCTCCGGGGTCAGGGAGATGTTTTTATTTCATACTCTCATCAGGTGTAGGTTCTTTCACAGAGAAAAGTATTTGGCAGAGATGTTGCCAACAAGGTGCGAGTGTGACTGTTAAAAAAAAATGCTGACACCGCACTGAGTGAGCTGCCACTAACGTCTACCTGTAGTCACATTTCTAGAGGGTGATGAGGGAGGGCGGGAAGAATTTTTGCAGAGAGGTTCTTTCTGGAGTCAACCCGGGAGTCATTTATGTTCATCTCTCTCCGAGATAATAACTGCTTTCCCAGTAAATCAGTATGTCGTAATCAGTGTATTATTTACAAATTCTATTCTAATTCCTCACTTTCACCTCTGTTCTTCCACCCTCCCTCTTCTCTACAATAGTTCCAACATCACTCTTTTTCCTGTGTGTTCTGGCTCATCTTGCATTCATCTCTCTTGCCTGCAATTCGCCCTCTCTTCCCACCCCTTCTTTACTGCTACTTTTTTCCTCTTCTTCCATCCTCCCTTCCTACCCTCTGGCAGCCTGAGTTGGTGCGATGCAGGTTGTGAGAGCCAAGGATGCATGTGGTACAGGGTAGGAGGTGGGGGACCTGGGGTATGGGCCCTCTGGCAAAGACAACAAGTCCTGCAGTTGCCTGATGTCTGCCTCTTCCCACAGATCTGTCCCCTAGATACCTCACACTTTCTCCCAAAATACATCTCTCTCTGAATCATTCCTTCTTTCCACTCCTCTCTCTGTGTCTCTCCACAGCCTCTCCCCAAACCTCATGCTCTCCTTCTTAACATGAAATGGAAACCAGCTGACATTTTAATGCAGTTGAATGTCTGAAATGAACTGTAAACTGGAATTAACGAGGGGATTTGGATGTATAGATCAAGACAGAAGACTAAGACACCCTTTGTAGGCATTAAATCCATACAGAATATGTTGCCATGGATATAAAATAAAGCTAATTTGCGAATATAATCCAAAATTAATCTCAGAAAATAATCCTTATGAATATTTTATCCATAGTGCCAGACAAAAAAGAGAGCATTGAGGAAAAGTTCAGCCTTCAGGATGAAAGGTGCAAAATGTAAAGACCCGTATTAAAGTATTTAAGTTTGCAAGTATACTGAGCAAGACAAATGTAATGTTTTTTTTTTAAAAGCCTTCAAATTACCAACAAATGAAATAATTGTATGTGAATAATCAAAGCTCAAATGACTAAATTCTACCCTAAATAATATGTATATCTCATTATCTGTCAGCTTTCAATGTGAAGGTGCCGTTTCAAATTATTTCCTTTATGGTATAATTTGTGGCAAAATAAATGCACAGATCATGGGCTTCGGGGGAGATAGGATTTATCTAACCCCTAGAGAAGGGAGAGGACACATTTGGTAACCTGATTTAGTCATTTTAAGGCAAGAAGTATTCATTTGGTGTAAGAAATGTTTAATTTGTGCATTCAAATTCCCTTTTTGTCCCCTTAAATACCAAATAATCAAGTCATTAATTTTTAACTCTGGAATAGAAATATAAGGGCTATATATTATATATAAGGACACAAACAATCATGTTAGGTTATCAATGAGTATTCGTTCCATGCTGTTACCTGTCTGTTTCGTATCAGCTAGCCTGGAGAATTTTTCAATTACATTCTTCAATCCACTCAGCGGTTCAGAGTCTGCAGTGTACTGCTTTGACCCAGTGTTGAAACCTTCCATTGCCTTCTTTTTGTACCATGAAAGCAAAACAAAAGGCCAGACCCCCTGCTGAGCATGGGGGTCTGTGTGTGTGTGTGTGTGTGTGTGTGTGTGTGTGTGTGTGTGTGTGTGTGTGTGTGTGTGTGTGTGTGTGTGTGTGTGTGTGTGTGTGTGTGTGTGTGTGTGTGTGTGTGTGTGTGTGTGTGTGTGTGTGTGTGTGTGTGTGTGTGTGTGTGTGTGTGTGTGTGTGTGTGTGTGTGTGTGTAGGTCTAAATGTGTGTTTGTGCTGTATTGTATACTAAAACTATGACTCCTTCACCTTCTTTTTAATGCAGCAGATCTGTTAACCAGCCCTCGCATCCAGAGTCTTTACATCTTGATTTCTTTTTACTTAACCTCTGCCCCACAAACTGCCTTTAAAGCCCTCCTGAATGTGTGTGTACATGGTCGGGGGGGTTCAGCGAGAAAGACTCATGGGAAGAAAGGAGAGCGAGAGCGAAAGCAAAAGAAAAAGAGAGCAGGTACTCTCAGTAGACACTGTGGACCGTTTTGAAAGGAGATGTTTGATTTCCTTTGAAAAGGGCCCACTGCCATGTTGTGGTCTTTAAGCATTCTGCGTTGAGGGTGCCGTCAGTGCTGGGCCCCCTTCCTGTGTTTGGTCTTTTCTGTCTCTGCCTAACTGTCTGTTTGGCTGTCTGAATGTAAGGAGGGGCAGCGCTAAGGATTTGGAGGGGTGGGGGGTTACTCTCGGAGGAAAAGTGGGAAGGAGAGAGGGAAACTGGAGAAGAGTGCTGAGATGTAAAGGAGGGTAGGTGAGGAAGGATGGCTGCTGGCAAA
Organism: Notothenia rossii; assembly: GCF_949606895.1. Classification (NCBI taxonomy): domain Eukaryota; kingdom Metazoa; phylum Chordata; class Actinopteri; order Perciformes; family Nototheniidae; genus Notothenia; species Notothenia rossii. Next base: position 12,539,583 of record NC_136910.1, read on the forward strand.
GCTATCTCCATTCAAGTGAGAAAAGGAAAAGCGGGAAAATTCCTCGAAAAATAAATACCGGGCTCTAATAATACGTCACCACAAGAAAGTTTCAATGCATGTGGTGAAGAAATATAGGCTCAACAGTTACCTCACATTAAAGAAAACACATTAAACTAAGCAATATGGTGCCATCATTAACTGCCTCGTCATTACTATTCTGCTGATGTAATGTGAACACATGAGTAAGCAAACCAAAGACAGTGTGTGTGCCAT